>NC_086446.1:276785004-276902504 GCF_028390025.1 Pseudophryne corroboree
CAATCAATTTCACATGCTGTTGTGCAAATGGAATAGACAACAGGTGGAAATTATAGGCAATTAGCAAGACACCCCCAATAAAGGAGTTGTTCTGCAGGTGGTGACCACAGACCACTTCTCAGCTCCTATGCTTTCTGGCTGATGTTTTGGTCACTTTTGAAAGCTGGCGGTGCTTTCACTCTAGTGGTAGCATGAGACGGAGTCTACAACCCACACAAGTGGCTCAGGTAGTGCAGCTCATCCAGGACGGCACATCAATGCGAGCTGTGGCAAGAAGGTTTGCTGTGTCTGTCAGCGTAGTGTCCAGAGCATGGAGGGGCTACCAGGAGACAGGCCAGTACATCAGGAGACGTGGAGGAGGCCGTAGGAGGGCAACAACCCAGCAGCAGGATCGCTACCTCCACCTTTGTGCAAGGAGGAACAGGAGGAGCACTGCCAGAGCCCTGCAAAATGACCTCCAGCAAGACACAAATGTGCATGTGTCTACTCAAACGATCAGAAACAGACTCCATGAGGGTGGTATGAGGGTCCGACGTCCACAGGTGGGGGTTGTGCTTACAGCCCAACACCGTGCAGGACGTTTGGCATTTGCCAGAGAACACCAAGATTGGCAAATTCGCCACTGGCGCCCTGTGCTCTTCACAGATGAAAGCGGGTTCTCACTGAGCACATGTGACAGATGTGACAGAGTCTGGAGACGCCAAGGAGAACGTTCTGCTGCCTGCAACGTCCTCCAGCATGACCGGTATGGCAGTGGGTCAGTAATGGTGTAGGGTGGCATTTCTTTGGGGGGCCGCACAGCCCTCCATGTGCTCGCCAGAGGTAGCCTGACTGCCATTAGGTACCGAGATGAGATCCGCAGGCCCCTTGTGAGACCTTGAACCTCATTCCGAGTTGTTCGCTCGCTAGCTACTTTTAGCAGAAATGCAAACACAAAGCCGCCGCCCTCTGGGAGTGTATCTTAGCATAGCAGAATTGCTAATGAAAGATTAGCAATTCTGCTATTATTAGCAGGCTTGCCAACGAAAGCAATTTCCATGCAGTCTCTGAGTAGCTCCAGACCTACTCCTAGATTGCGATCACCTCAGTCCGTTTAGTTCCTGGTTTGACGTCACAAACACGCCCTGCGTTTGGCCAGCCTGGGAAGCGGACGACCTCAGTTACCATGATGTGCATGCCGGAGAGTGGAGTCTTCATCCAGAAGTCTTTAAACTCCTCGTGGACAGGTGGGGCCTACCGGACGTAGACCTCATGGTGTCTTGACACAATCACAAGGCTCCGGTCTTTGGATCAAGGACCAGGGATCCTCAAGCAGTGTTTGTGGACGCACTGGCGGTTCCATGGAACTTTCAGCTGCCGTATGTGTTCCCTCTGTTGTCACTCCTGCCCAGGGTTCTACGGAAGTTCAAACAAGAAGGAGAAATACTACTTCTAATCGCTCCAGTGTGGCCCAGACGGCATTGGTCCTCAGACCTGCAGGGTCTGTCGACAGAGCATCCCCATCTACTTCTTCAGCACCCAGACCTCCTCGTATAGGGCCCGTGTCTGTACCCAGGCCTGGCCAGACTGGCTTTGATGGCATGGCTCTTGAACCTTCACTCATGAGGGCCACAGGATTCTCTGAGTCGGTTATCCAGACTATGCTGAAGGCCTGCAAACTGGCCTCTGCCTGGATTTATTACAGGGTCTAGAATTCTTACTTCACTTGGTGTGCTGATAAGAATTATGATGCATATAGATTCAGAACTTCCAGAATTCTGGCTTTTCTGCAATGAGGCCTGGACTTAGGCCTTCATCTGGCCTCTCTCAAGGTTCACTTATCTGCCTTGTCAGTGTGATTTCAGAGGAAAATTGCATCTATACCTGACGTTCATGCTTTCAATCAGGGTGTACTGCAGATTCAGCCTCCCTATGTCCTTCCTGTGGCTCCATGGGATCTGTCTGTTGTACTAAATGCCCTACAAGAGTCTCCATTCGAACCTCTTGAATCGGTGAACCTTAAATGGCTCACGGCCAAGGTCCTATTCTTGCTGGCTATTGCTTCTGCAAGATGGGTGTCGGACTTAGGCGCTTTGTCCTGTCGTCCACCCTTTCTGATATTTCACTGTGACCGGGTAGTTCTACAAACTCGACCTGGTTATTTACCTAAAGTGGTGTCATATTTTCACCTTAACCAAGAGATTGCGGTTCGGGCCTTTATCTGTTCAGATTTGTCTCCCAAATATCATTCTTTGGATGTGGTTAGGGCTCTCCGTATCTATGTGGACAGGATTGCCTCCATCAGGAGGTCAGATACCCTTTTTGTCGTGTTTGGTTTCCACAAACGTGGCTGGCCTGCGAATAAGCAAACCTTGGCCAGATGGATTAGAATGGTGATTGCACAAGCTTATGCACAGGCTGGACTCCCAGCTCCTGCTGCTATTAAAGCCCATTCTGTTTGGTCTGTTAGACCTTCTTGGGCAGCCCGGCGTGGCACGTCCAAAGAACAATTGTGCAAGGCGGCTACATGGTCCTCAGTGAACACGTTTCTTAGGTTCTATGCCTTTGATACCTTCGCCTCCCAGGATGCTTCCTTTGGATGGCCAGATTCTAACATCTGCTAAGGCGCGTCCCCTCCCTTGAGGAACTGCTTTAGGACATCCCCGATGTTTTTGACTGTGGAAACCAATGTAGCCTGCTGCAGAAAAGGAGTGTTATGGTAGACTTACCATGGTTAACACTCTTCCTGCGAGGTACATTAGCCGCTGGTACCTTCTCCTGTCATGAGAATGTGGTTCTATGTGACTAACATCTTGCCTGCTCCTGCATTGGACTGGTTAACGAAACTGAGCTCTAAGTGCCTGGAGGCGGGGTTTTAGAGGGGGCCTCCTAGGACAGCTAAAGCTTTAGCCTGTTGGTGCCTCTGGATCAAGATCCACTCTACATTCTGATGTTTTCCCTGTGAAACCCAATGTAACTCGCAGAAAGAGTGTTAACCATGGTAAGTCTACCATAACACTCCTTTTTTAATTATACTATGCAGTATGATTTTATTGCTTTATCTTGAGTGGAGTCAATACTCAGGGATTATCTCTAACAAACTTTGCTGTATTCAACGGAATGTTTGGACATCATTGTTTAAGTGCTATTGTGCTTCATAATATTTTAGTTCTGATTCTATTTCTCTTTCATCCATCTGGGGGACGCTGCGCCGTTACTTGTGGGTTAGAGGTGTGTGGTAGTGGAGTTTGGCACAGAACTATCAAAACCTGACTCCTCCACCTCTAACCCCTCCCATCTCCCTTCTGCCTAGCTAGTAACTCAGTTTTAGTTTTGTGCCTGTGGGGTACAGACACAGGTTTTTTTCTCTGAAGATTTTAGTTAGGTATTTTATTATTTTATGAGCTTGTAGTGCCTAGTCCCTGTATACAGGTGACAGGTACTGCTAGAGTGGGGTTAGTTAGGGAGAAGTTTCCCACTCTACTCTGCCGCTGGAGGCCACCACACTTTGGTCACTGGGGCTTTCTTCCTATCTCTAAGAAGTCGGCAGTGAGGAGGTAAGGATAGTCACAATCTGTCTCTGACAGTATTGGTCTATCCTTCATATTTATATTTCATATTTCTATATTTATATGTTTCTATACTGGGCAACTTCCCCCCCCCCTGCAGACATCTCTCCGGAGGAGAGCGGTGGCGCTTAGTAGCGAGGGCTTTCTTCATCCCTGCTACTGTTTTGCTGTGTAGTTGGGCGGACCGGGAGGGTAGTGAGTCACTCCCCGGGGGCCGCCATACACTTTAACCGATGCCTGCAGAGCCGCTGTGTGTAGTGGCGCACGGGAGCCGTGAACTCCCGTCTGCAGTGCGTCTACTGTGGGTAGACCCGGCGATTACTTAATTCAAGAAGGGATGGATTCCCGGCCTGCACGCCCCACCCGCGTTCTCCCGACCAGCCTCTAGGGTGCTCCGGGCGCCATCTTCTCCAAAGGCAGTACAGGGGACGTTGTGCAGCACACGCAGCTCAGAGCAGACACTCTCACTTTGGAGATCAATAACTTCAATACTACTCACCCTGTTTACTCAGTGGGGGTCGCCTAACTGCAAGTATATTTTGGGGGCATAGTGTTATTCTATAGTTCTGGTGAGAGATAACAGACTTATTTTTAATGTAACTCTCATTGTGGTTTCACTGTTAGATCACTATTCTACTGAGTTTATAGTTCGTTTGTAGTGCACTAGACTATTTCATAAAAAATAAAAAAAAAGAGAGAGAGAAAATATGACCAATAAGCCAGACAAATCTTCAAAGGGGAAGACAGCCTCGGTGGTTTATTTTTCCTGCTCACAGTGTGGGTCAAAGCTAGCTAAGGGCAGTGCGGACGCGGGTACCCTCTGTTCTTCGTGCTCTGGTGCATCTGTGGCGGACCAGCAGGGAGGTTCCACGGATCAGTCTATGCCTCCATGGGCTAGGAACATGGTGGATGCCATTTCAGAATTACGTCAGTCCAGATCAGAGGCTGAATCCAGCCAAACTATGGTGGAACCTTCTGAAGATGAGGAGCTTTCTACTAGCTCAGGTGTTAGATTGCTGATAGAAGCCATCCGTCAGAATATTCAGGATACGTCGGTGGCGGAGACTTCCTCTGCCTTTTTCAAAAGACAGAAAAGACAGGCTACTGTCTTTCCTTCTTACTCACACTTTGCGGATATTTTAAAAGGAGCCCTGGCTTATGCCAAATTCTCGTTTCCAAGCCCCTAAGAAATTTAAATTTCTATATCCTTTTACAGAGGAGGATACAACATTTTGGGAAACAGCCCCAAAAGTAGACGCTCCTATTTCACATTTAGCGAAAGCTACGGATCCAGCAATCTAACAGGACTCAATTCAGTCCGGATCAAACACCACAAAGATCTGCCTTTGCATTTGGACCTTACCTGCTAAGCACTGAAAACTGCACCCTAGGACTGTGGCTACTATTCCAAGGACTCGTACCAGTGTACTTATTCGGCTTCCTCGTGTGGTAAATTATCAAAACAAAAATTGCTGTGCCTGCCCTATAGATATTTTTTTCTGATTTTTTTTATTGATAAAGTAATATCTTTTTTATAATGAATTTAGTTGTTGCAACAATTTTTTACAATAAATTGTGATTATTAATTCCCCATATCCAGTTTGTTATTAGCGCTGTATATATCTCTATTTTTATCGGAATTAAAGAAGATTATTTCAGATACTACAGGGGGCAAGAGCCCTTTTCTTCCAGTAGCTCATCAGAAACCGAAAACCACGAAGTTTCGGTCTTTTCGTATGCAGGGCAGAGGTAGTTTTCATTCCTTTCGTGCTTTCTCCAGGTTTCCACGAAGAGGGGCATTCAGAGGTAGAGGAACACAGGCGACTAGTAGACCAGCCAGTAAACCTGCCGACAAGCCTACTCCATGACGTTTCACGATCTCCGGAGGGATCAATGATGGTTGGGGCTCGGTTACTACAGTTCAAAGAAGTGAGGCTCCTGTCGAAACCAGATCGGTGGGTGACGGGGGTCATATCCAGAGGATAGATGTTGGATCTCAAGGAACCAGTCCCATATCGTGGGTTCGTCACTCCTCTCCCAAATGATCCCTCCAGACGTCAAGCTCTTCTTCATGCAACAGCCACTCTCTTACGAAATGGAGTAATTCTTCCGGTTCCCACTGAGCAGAGAGGTCGGGGATTTTACTTGGGTCTTTTTCTCGTGGACAAACCGGACGGTTCGTTTCGACCCATTTAAATCTCAAAAGTTTGAATCCTTAGCTCTCAACCCAGAAGTTCAAAATGGAATCTATCTGCTTGATTATCGCCATCATGGACCTAGGGGAATATTTGGCTTCAATAGACATAAAAGACGCCTACCTGCATGTTCCTATTTGGATGGGTCATCAATCTCTTCTGAGATTCGCAGTCGGCCCTTGGCATTTTCAGTTTCAGGCTCTTCCCTTTGGTCTATCCATGGCTCCTCGGGTATTCACAAAGTTCATGGGCCATGTGGTGGCAGTTCTGCGGTGTCAGGGAGTCAAAATTACTCCGTATTTGGACGATCTGTTAATCAAGACCCCGTCAGAGTCGATCCTTCACCAGAACTTGCGTCTCACGATAAAGACTCTGCAGTCATTCGGATGGATAATACATTTTCCAAAGTCGTCTTTGCTTCCTTCCCAGAAAATGATTTTTCTGGGACTCTTATTTGACACCAACAACCAGAAGGTGTTTCTTCCTCAGGACAAGATTCAGGACAGGCATTCCAGAATTCGAACACTACTACACTTACCGGTAGTTTTGGTTCTCAGATGCATGCAGGTGTTAGGCAAGATGGTTGCAACCTTCGAGGCAGTCCCTTATGCCAGATTTCATGCTCGACCCCTCCAGGCTCAGGTCCTCAGCTGTTGGACTCGGACCGGACCTCATCTCGAATTACAGCTGATCTGCTAGTCTGTACAGACTCCTCAATCACTTCACTGGTGGCTTCACAGCCACAATTTGACCAAAGGAGTTCCGTTCACGATTTGGTCTTGGATGATGGTCACCACAGACGCAAACCTCAGAGGTTGGTGGACGGTGTTTAAAACTCATCGCTTTCAGGGGCTCTGGAACAGTCAGTAGTCGAAATTACAGATCAACATCTTGGAGTTGAGGGCAATCCAGTATGCACTCATTTGGATTCAAACCATGGTACAGGGTCATCCAGTTCGGATTCAGTCCGACAACGCCACGGCAGTAGCTTACATAAACAAGCAGGGAGGAACTCGAAGCTGGACCGCCATGAAAGAAGTTGCTCAGATTTTCACGTGGGCGGAACGCTGGGTTCCGCCCATATCCGCGATTCAAATTCCAGGAGTCGACAACTGGGAAGCGGATTTCTTAAGCCATCACACGGTGCATCCGGGAGAGTGGGAGCTTCACCAGGAGGTGTTTCTGACTCTAGTGGCCCGGTGAAGAATGCCTGATTCCACTGATTCCACGTCTGCTTCAACGCATTCGGCGAGAAGGTCTTCCATTCATTCTGGTGGCCCAAGATTGGCCACGCCATCAGTGGTACACTCTTCTGCGCAGCACGGTCGTCGGTGAGCCTTTCCGTCTCCATCTGCTACCAGATCTTCTGCTTCAAGGACCATGTCGCCACCCAGATTTAAGTCGGCTGGCTTTGACGGCTTGGTTCTTGAATCCAACATTTTAAAAGCAAAAGGATTTTCTCGTCCTGTTGTATAAACAATGATTCAGGCTAGAAAGCCGGTGACGTCTGGAATTTACCACAGGGTGTGGCATATTTACATTGCTTGGTGTGAAAAGCGTGGGTTGACACCGGATTTGTTTAGAGTTCCTTGTCTGTTGTCTTTTCTTCAGGAGGGACTCAATAAGGGTCTGAGACTTTCTTCACTAAAAGGTCAAGTTTCTGCCTTGTATGTTCTCTTTCAAAAGAGACTAGCTATCATTCCTGAGGTTCAGACGTTCCTTCAGGGAGTCCTTCGGATTCAACCACCTTTTGTTCCTCCGGTTCCTCCCTGGGATTTAAACTTAGTCCTTACAGCTCTTCAAAAATCTCCATTTGAACCGTTGGAATCTGTAGAATTGCGGTATCTAACGCTCAAAGTTGTCTTCCTATTGGCTATTGCCTCCGCCAGACGAGTATCTGAGTTGGCGTCTCTTTCTTGCAGACCACCCTTGTTGGTGTTTCATGATGACGGGGTGGTTCTGCGGACAAAGCCTTCCTTCCTTCCGAAGGTTGTGTCAGCGTTCCATCTAAATCAGGACATTGTCCTTCCAGCGTTTGCTCCTTCTCCTTCCGGAGAGGACTCCCATTTGGCTCTCTTGGATGTGGTTAGGGCCTTACGCATTTATTTATCTTGTACGGAATCTATCCGTCATACGGATACATTGTTGGCATTAATTGATGCACCCAAACGAGATTGGCCGGCTTCCAAGAACACAGTGGCTCGTTGGGTAACTTCGGCCATCAGGCAGGCATACATGTCTTCAGATGTTTCGGTTCCTGACTCAATTCAAGCTCATTCGACTCGGGCTGTTGGAGCCTCTTGGGCTGTCGTGGTGGTGCATCTATTGAGCAGCTGTACAGGGCGGCGACCTGGTCGTCAGTGCATACGTTTACAAAGTTTTACCGTTTTCATACTTTCGGTTTTGAGACTGCCTCTGTTGGGAGTCAAATTTTACGGACGGCTATGCCGTCTACATCTCCCTCCTCTCATTAGCTTGCTTTGGGAAATCCCACAAGTAACGGCGCAGCGTCCCCCAGATGGATGAAAGAGAATAGGAATTTTTGTTTACTTACCGTAAAATCTCTTTCTCTGATTCCATCTGGGGGATGCTGCGATCCCTCCCGTATGTTTGTCTGGTTTAAACGGTTGTTTTTTTCTGTCTATCTTCTTTGGCTTGGCTAAACGTTAACTGAGTTACTAGCTAGGCAGGAAGGAGATGGGAGGGGTTAGAGGGGGGAGGAGTCAGGTTTTGATAGTTCTGTGCCAAACTCCACTACCACACACCTTTAACCCACAAGTAACGGCGCAGCGTCCCCCAGATGGAACCAGAGAAAGATTTTACGGTAAGTAAACAAAAATCCCTATTTTTGGCTAGGTCAGCAGTATGTGGAAAGCTACAAGATGTTTTGGAAAAACATTCAGCAAGGACACATGTTGAAACAGTTGTTTGTGAAAGACTTGGAGATACCTGGACATTTATGATAGTTAAATGTGAAGGGTGTGGTAAGAAAAGCAGACATTCAGACTGGAACCCAGTGTGAAGAACAAATAGCTTAACAGAGCTGGACATCGTAAAATATTGCAAGGTTACTTTACTGCAAGTACTTCAGCTGGTAATGAATAATCCTTTAACCACTTAACTACTGTAGGTAATATTTTTTCCATAGATGTCAACAAAAGTGTCGATTTCTTTCTATCGTCAAATTATGTAAATAAGCTATTTAAACCTAATTCAATATAATTTTCAGAATTTAAGATTGCAGGACTTCCATTTTTAGAATAATGCTCAAAAAGAATCTCACAAGGGGGCGTGGCCTAGCTGCTGTGAAGAGTAGATGTGCATCACCTCAGCTCCTGCAAATACTACTTATAAAAGCACTTAAAAACCCTCCTGGCCGGTTCCTGCTGGCCCCAGGCGCACCTCGGAGGCCACATATACCCTGCTGCGGTTGTTTGGGGGGTCCCGCGGAATCGGGGAGCACTTTTAAGTGCTCCCGCGGATTGCGGCCTTCCCCCCAGAGTGAAGCCGGGGCCTGGAGTTGCGAGGCGGCCCGGACTGGCCGCTGGAAGGAAGAGCCCTGCCACGGACTGATCCTCCTCATCCTCCTCGGCATACACCCATCGTGCCCCCCCCCCGGTGGACGGAGATCCCCGCCAAGCAGGTGAGACCGCTCCGTGACCAGTGCTCCCTCGCTAGCCGCCGCGCTCACCGTCCCCCGGAGCTGCGGAGGCCGCCGGGCCGCTAGACGCGCCCTCCCTCCCCTACCTCTCCCGTCCTTCTGGTGACCTGGGACGTGGGGAGCCGTGCGGCCGGGTGGGCGCGCTGAAGCCCGCCATCCTCCTGCTCCCCTGTGCTGCGGTGACGGGAGGCCTACTGTTTGCAGCCGGACGAATAGGCTGGGGCCGCCGGAGATTGGTGGGGCATAGTGGAGCCCAGTGACCACTTTGGGGGGAGGCCCTCTGCGGATACAGGATCTCAGGGGCGCAGGGAGGAGGCTGTGGATCCGCAGCAGCACAACAAGGAGCCACAACAGCATCGAGGGCTAACTGTTGTTGCTTTAACCCCTCGGTGGCAACCCCTCACCAAACTATAATACGGCCCAGCCTCTGCTTCCCACCTGTGCCGGGACAACACTACTGGTCCCTACCTCTGCGCGCACCGACACCATAACCCGGGTTGACTGCTCCCAGGGGACTGCGGAGCCACCAGTGGCCCCTAACACCACGCGTCGGGCGCTAGAAGCTTCGTCCTGCTTCGCCCTGACCCCCGGTGACACCGGCTCTTGTTCCCAGCGGGACCCCACTGGCACCTGACCAACATTGGAAAACCCTTTGCCTGGCCTACTTCAACGTTCAGGACTTACACCCCCCAGTCCGCATCGGCGGAGGGGTCCTTGACCGGGGGTCTCCCTACTACCTTGGAAGTGGAAACCTCATTGCCGACAACCCCACCACGCCAACCCCCGGCGCTATGACCGGCTGAAAGTGGGGAGCGCGGTCCCCCCTGGGTGCCCACCCCCCCACCCCCGGTTTTCCCCTTTTTTTCTTTTTTCTTTTTTTTTCCCTTTTTTCTTTCTCGCGTCTGACTCCCTACCCCCTCTGACGGATCATATTTCATAGTATAATACCCTACACTGGTACGATCCACATGCAGAAATCTTCGTCCAAGACTCCTAAACAAGGGGGTGCCGATATCTCTCAACACTTTACCAGGGGCACCAAGAACACCCAACCTAGGAGTCTCCCCTCTCCTCTTCACGATTCTATGGATAATTCCGCCACCCCGCCTTCCGCTCCGTCCACTAAAGACGATATCCTAGCTCTCCGCTCCCTTATTTCGGACTTTAAAGACTCCTTGGAGTCCAAATTGGACAAGGCGGTGGCCTCCATCAAAACGGACATCTCTTCGCTTGCTTCCAGAGCCTCGAAAATGGAATCCCGTCAGGATCATTTCCAGAAAGCTTTAAATGATACGGGGCGCGATTTGGACCACATTGTCTCAGAACTATCAGAGCTTCGCACTAAAAACGAAGATCTCGAGAACCGCGAACGCAGATCCAATCTACGCATTCGCAACGTCCCGGAATCCGTCAGTATGGATAATCTCGAACCTTATCTTCACGACCTCTTCTCCTTCCTGATCCCGGACCTGGGGGCTGTACAGATTCCTCTAGAGAGGGCTCACCGTGCCCTCCATCCTAAGCCGAGGGATGGCGAACCTCCTTGCGATGTGGTCCTCCGCTTCCTCAAGTTCAAGGATAAGGAAAGGGTCTTCAACTCTACCCGTGGAAAACCTTATGTACTCTACAATTCTTCTAAACTACAGTTCTTCCAAGATCTGGCCCCCCTGACCTTAGCCAAACGGAGAGAATTCCGCGATCTCACGAAGGCACTACGGGACCGGAACATTCGATACCGATGGGGCTTCCCCTTCAAGCTAATCGTTGACCTCCAGGGAAAGACGGTCATCATCAGAGATCCCCGTGAGGGCAGGGATCTGCTCTCGCACATAGAGGAGGCTGGTCCCCCCGCTGGAGCAGACCACTCACCTTAAAATCGGATGGCGTGTTAGGTTGGATGTTCTCCAACGAACCCTTTTTCCTGTCCATCGATAACTACTTCTGCCCGTGAATAATCTACACTACTTTGCATGCTTCCCCCCTCAGTCATCTGTATAACTTTTTATGGACTGTTTGTTGTCGGGGGGTCACACCCCTTGTTATACTGTTCTACCGTTATACTGTTATACGACGATACGTCTGCAAGGAATTCAATGTTATGTTCATGTAATGCATGTGTTCACTTCTCCCCCCATATACCCCTCTCCCCCCCCCCTATTTACTTTAACTAATTCCCCCTTTTTTTTTTCCCTCCCTCCTTGTCCCCCCCCCCCCCTCACCCATACCCCATGATGCCTTTTGTTCTTTTTTGGGAATTATCTCGAGGCCACTCTCCGTAGCAGTCCAAACTCACTAGACTCCATATGTTTATAGTAATCTGGGAGGCCAATCTCTGGTTTCTGGCAATCACCCCTAACCCTCTATGCTACTTCCATTCGAGGTTAAATTCTATCGTTCCACCACACCCCACTTTGCCTCCCATTGTTAGTTTGTTCTCAACTCAGGGGTTTCATGTCTCTCTTAGATGATCACGGTTATAATGACAGCACCATGCATTATTAGATCTCTCTTCTCCTGCAGTCCCAACGTTTTCAAGTTTTATCTGTTATGGTTTGTGGGGCGGTCCACGGGCACAGGGGGTCTCACATGTTTAACCAGCTTCACCGCCGGCTCCCTCCTGGACTTCACAAGCTGCACTGTGGACCCCCTGTGCCGGTCGATCCCGCAGGTTTTGACAAATGTATATCTATGTATGCCGTAAAATTTCTGGTATCCCCAGACAATAAGTACTCAATGTAATTTCAGATGCTGATTGTTTCTCTCCTCCCATACACCCTCCATTCTATTTTTATTTATTTTTTTCTTTCCTCTGTCAAAGTCAGAAAAATGTCTCAATGCACGTTGCCATATTTGCACCGCACACTGGTCCGCGCTGCGCGTGCATGCGCTCTCCCGTGGATGCGCATACCCGCAATAACGTGCACTCGCAGGCGCGGTATGCGTATTTACGGTAGAGTTTATGTAGTCGTAGCGTGCGACTCATTCGTTACAAATGTTCACAATTAATGTAGTTTATAGATCATGGTCCCTTTGATAGATTCTGAAAGTTTGGTTAAAATACAATGTCCCAGAGCTGAGGAATCCCTCTTTATATCGTACAAAGGGTCTAACAGGAATCATACAGCAGTGTTTGGTACCCATCGGAAGAGTATTTAATTAGCAATATTCCGGTGTTGGTTTGGAGCGTATTAATCGCTCGTGCGAATAGTTATGGACATAAGAAGTTTATGTCCATTTCTATTATTTACACATACTCAGGTATGCGGCGGGAAACCCAGTTTCCCACCCACCTGAGCTGTTGGAAATCGTCACAGCCCACCTGTATGAATCACCCTATGACCTTTTGTTATGATACAGGGCCGAATTCCTTCGGCCAATGGACAATGGGATTGTAGGACCAGGAGATTGCATTGTGTGTGGGGCATAAATAGGCAGGCCGACCACATCCAGCTCTCACTCTCTCATCAACGGTTATCTGCTGATAGCCGGGAGCTGGATATCGAGGCGCAGGCGATCATACCCTTTGTGCGTAAGTTTCTCTCCGTAATCATTGTCTTTCTGTGAGCCAATTTCTCTCATCTCATCTCTCTCTCTCTCTCTCTCTCTCTCTCTCTGTTCTGTTCTCTCATATCTCCCCTAGACTAGGCTAGTATTGTATTGTATTAGATAGTATTGTATTGTATTTCTTTTAGGTCAGAGTAGTATTGTCCTTTTGTATTTATTGTTTAGTTCTGTGGTTAGGAAGTCTCTGTTATATTGTAGTGTATCATTTGTACTGTTATCCCCTTTTACAAGTATATTAGATATAATACAGTTAATAGGCCTTGGAACCTAAACCAGTATCTGTGTATTTCCTATAGTGTTAAGTGTTCACTTGAGCGTCGGTGACGCTCAAGCAGCTTTGTAGTTAGTCAGGTTACACAAGGTTGCACTTACACCCTGTACTCACATTAAGGTATTCAGTGTATTTCATTGGTATAAGGTTTTATCATAAAGGTATAGCGTTGTGAGCGTCTGCGCCGCTGGTGATCTCCTCGTGGTCTCGAGCGTCCGCTACGCCATAGCGAATCATTACTCTAGTCATAGCCAATAACGTGTCCTGTGATCACTGTGCCGTGAGCGAACGTGACGCTTGAGCGTCTCGCCTACGGCTGAGCGATCGCTACGCCAATAGCGTACCATTACGGTACTTCTTAAGCAAACAGCGTACAGTGTTCTTAGCTTCAAAAAGGGTTGTTATACGACAAAGGAATTTAGCATTGTCAATTGCGGGCTCGTCCTATACTTCTCACATCTGCACTAGGTAGATCAGCAGACATTATCCCTCCAGCAAAGGGTGGGAGGTTGTCTCACAGTGCTGACGGGATAAGCGTCTGCTTCGCTTAGATAAAGGGTGCTGAAGGAACCCGGTAACCGGAAGTAAGAACAAAACGCTTGTGTCTTTTTAAAACTGTTTATTTTTCTTTTGTCTTGCGTACGCATACATACCTGCATTTCTTTTCACTTGTGTATTTCATTTTTCGTATATCACTATTCCTGTTTGCCAAATTTTATAGTTGATAGAAAGTGCTAAAAAGAGATTTGCTGTTATTTAATAGTAGAGGTGATAGTTAAAGTATAGAACAAACACACGGTTTGTCTGAGATACAAGGCAGTCAGTGTGGATTGCGGTAGATGATCAGGGATCATTTACATTGATAAAAATATATTGTGTTACGGTGGATCCTTTGCATTGCGTACACGTGTCGCTAACAAAGACTAGCGTACGCAATCCAAAAGGCAGACGCACGCAGCGTTCATTACGCAACGTAGCGTCCGGTTACGCTCACGTAGCTCAAGTCACGAAAAAGTTGAATTAGCGCAAAGCGATAATTAGCGCAAGGCGATAATTAACGCACAGCGGTAGATAACGCGAAGCGGTAAATAACGCAAATCTATTTTTGGAAAATCTGAAATTTAGTTTAACAGATCCTGCTCCTAATTGGTAACACTTTTGGCCTAAAGACAATTTCTGCGCAGAAATAGATATAGAAACAAAAGTGTACTTGTGTTGAGTGAGTGTGTTTTGTATACAAAAGTTTATATAACTTTAAGGTGGAACCAAAAGGAAAGCCGGGTACTCGTCAAGGGACATACGTGTAAGTGACATATACGGTGGCCAGGGAGGCATCCCTGGTTAAATAATATTTGAGCATTAGAGTATAGCGGACCATAAGGTAACAAGACCAGGAGGTCAGAAGGTAACAAGACCAGGAGGTCATAAGGAACAAGACCAGGAGGTCGTAAGGTAAAAGGTCCGCTATAAAAGTCCAGTGGCACAACGCCTGGGGTGTTGGTGCAGAACCCATATAGGCCATAAGCTCTTGCTGAAGGAATCGCGGCCGGAAACATCGATTCCATTGATCTTTCAGTACATGACAAGTAGTGCTCGTGTACTGAACGATTGGACCACACGTAATTGTGTGCAGTAGTTAGTAATCTGACCTAATACCATTAGAGTAAAGTGGTCACAAACGCTATCTGTACATTCTGACGTGATTTGTGTAATTTTTTATTTTTGGAAGGGAAGTTCGCTGGTCACTCAGGAACTATCTAACAACCCCACCTTTACTGGAAAGAGTAAGTGTCCTGCGGGTAACCCTCATATGTTCCAGTAAACTGAAGGTTCCATAGGGGCCCTGTATCGAGTACGCCAGCACCATATCGGTGTGATCAGGTCGTATTGGTCGAGGTGGGCGAGTGAGTGGGGTACTCGGTAAACCGCCACCGCCGGCCTACTGTGGAGTAATTTGGTTGTCTGTAAAGGCTTGCTGAAAACCTTGATACAGAGATCCAAGGAGGACTAAGCAACACCTGCAGACTATGGGGGCCAGTTGCTCAGGTAGGGGGCGATCAACCCTGGTTCAGGTTGATTCTGTGAACCGACCAGTTGGGTCGGCACGATATGTAATGTGTGAAAAATATGGAATTCACACCGAATCTTTATGTGATGAATGGGAGAGAATGACTGTACAAGACAGGGACAAATTCCCAAGAATAGGTAGCTTTAGTCCAGAAGTGTTACAAAATTTAAGGAGGAGGATATGTCTCGTAAAATCAGCAAAGAGACGAATTCAACATCATGATTGTTTACAGTTATGGCACCAGGAAGGTGAGATACAGAGAGGTTTGGCTCTGGCGGCAGGATCTGGGGCAGTCAGGAAGTTGATTGCCACAGCTCCTCCTCCACCATACATTGCAGGAGAGAAGTTGATTGCGGAGAGAAACGCACTGGGTTGTAAAACACAAACTCTTAGTAACCCTGTAAATGTTAATGATGTTAACCAAATAACTCATGCAAGTATTAACCCGTGCAAGATGTACCCTGTTTTGAACCTTCCTCAGGAGTGTGATCAAGAAGACGATTCAGCAACAATTTCAGCTCTCTCTCTTGCAGCCACCATAGCAGAGACCACAGTAGGCACAGCGACACCCACGAGATTAGTGAAAGCCCCTAGCGGAGGGATAGGTGAGGTCGTGTCAACGGGTAAGTACGGCACCATGCACTACACTGAAACAATTGTACCACAACAAGCTGTAGAATCTACACAGGAAGAGGCTGTTAGAATTGCTCCTGTAAGGGTAATAGCAGTTCCCAATGGAAAAACAGATGTGTCTGGAGCCACTCCCATAAGGAACATTGCCATGTACACTCCATTTTCCAGAATGGAATTAAGAACAATAGTGTCCGAATTTCCTGACCCCAGGAAGGATTTAGTTGCTAGCCAAAAATACATCAGGGATCTAGGTAACACTGTAGAACCCAACAACAAGGATTGGCAGATACTGCTAAGAGCTTGTTTACCTTCCAATGTTGATGCAACTCAATTTTTAGCTGATTGTGCATTGGATAAAGATGTACCGCTTACAGACGTGTACAACAAGGATAATGTAAAGAGGATAAATTTACAGCTAAAGGAGTATTTCCCAGCCGTTGTTAAATGGAATAAAATATTTTCCATTAAGCAAAAGGAGTCCGAAACGGCAACAGAATATTTTCACCGGGCACTATTAGAAATGGCAAAGTACACTGGTATAGAAGACATTAAGACCAACCCAAACCATCGAGAAGTAGCAGTATCTGTACTGATGGATGGTTTAAAGGAAACATTAAAGACTAGGGTTCAGACCACGCAACCATGCTGGCGAGGTCTGTCAGTGTCCGGCTTGAGAGAGGCTGCTATTGATCACGACAGAAACATCACTAGGCACAGGGAATCGCAAAGTGATAAGTTGATGTCCGTAAGTATACAGGCGCTGACCACAAGGCAGCCTGCGTATGTACCACCGAATCCTGTGGGTAAGGCAAGTGTAATAACATGTTTTTCTTGTAACAGACCGGGACACTTTGCACGAGAATGTAGAACAAAGAATGTACAAAGGTCTTTTCAACCCCCTAGACAACAACACAACACACGACATTGGGAGCAGGGTCCACAGAGGCGGAGTTTTGAGCCACATACAGGGGAAACAAAAAGATATCCCCCAAACAGAGACTGGCATGCCTCTGGTAGTTCCCAGCTAACTCCCTCACAAGTAGTTGCTGCCAGCGGGATTCAGGGAGGTCAGCATACCCAATAGGGGTGTGGCCATACCTGTAATCTGCAGCCAGTTAAGTTGATTGCCAGTCTTGGAAGCGAACCAGAGATTGCAATCAATGTGGCTGGTAAAACTTTAAACTTTCTTGTAGACACAGGGGCGGCCAAGTCAGTGATAAATTCGACAGTGGGCATGAGAACCACTGGTAGGACAATTCCAGCCATGGGAGTAACAGGAGTAGTCCAGCACTACCCTGTTAGCAAACCAGCCGAGATTACAATAGGGCCTTTGCATACCAAGCATTCCTTTTTGCTGGCTGCATCTGCACCAACTAATCTCCTGGGGAGAGACTTACTATGTAAAATGGGTTGCGTCATTTATTGTACTCCTGAAGGTGTATTCTTGGACATTCCTGAGAATCACGCTCAGGAAGTACGAGACATGTTAGACTCCCCATCAAAATTAATGTCACATTCCATTATGACAAATAGGAATCCATCCCAAGTAGAAGAGATGATATCTCAGATACCAGAGTCACTTTGGACAAAAGATGGACAGGACACTGGATTAATGGCAAACGTAGCTCCAGTAGTTGTACAAGTAAAAGATGGTAGGATAGCTCCAAAAATCCCACAGTATCCTCTGAAGCCAGAGGTGGAGCTAGGAGTTTTTCCCGTAATAGAGCGCTTGCTACAACAGGGCATTCTAGTAAGAACGTCCAGCACCGCAAATAGTCCCATCTTCCCTGTTAAAAAGAGTGGGGGGAGGGGTTACAGGCTAGTGCAGGATCTAAGGGGGATTAACAAAATAGTTGAGAGTCAGTTCCCCGTAGTGCCTAATCCAGCTGTCATCCTTATGCAAATTCCTCCCACTGCCAAATTTTTCACTGTTATTGACCTCTGCTCCGCTTTCTTTTCGGTACCTCTGCACCCTGACAGCCAATATTTGTTTGCATTCACATACAGAGGAGTCCAATACACGTGGACTCGGTTACCCCAAGGTTTCATAGATAGTCCAAGTATATTTTCTCAGGCTTTGCATGATTGTTTACAGTCTTTCCAACCAGACAGTGGATCAGTATTGATACAGTATGTGGACGATTTATTACTGTGTTCAGATTCACTGGAAGCATCTCTGAAGGATACGAAACAGCTCCTGTTTCATCTTTCAGACACAGGTCACAAGGTTTCCAAAGACAAGTTGCAATTATGCCAAGCTAAGGTAAAATATTTGGGACACTGTCTAACACAAGGACTGAGACACCTGACCGCTGATAGAATCCAAGCCATTAGAGACATGACACTGCCACAAACCCAGCAACAGATCAGGACGTTTTTAGGAATGTGTGGGTATTGCCGTAATTGGATCCCAGGGTTTTCCATATTGGCGCTACCTTTGCAGGAAATGGTCTCTTCAAACAAACCTGATCGGATTTCGCATACAGACGAATCTGAAACAGCATTTGAGAGACTCAAACAGTGCCTAACGCAGGCACCAGCACTAGGTATGCCAGACTATGGGAAACCCTTTGAACTATACGGAACAGAAAGTGCTGGGTGCGCAGCAGGTGTACTAACACAAAAACACGGTGATGCCAGCAGGCCAATTGCATACTACAGCGCCCAGCTAGATACGGTAGCGCGATCCCTCCCCACATGCTTGCGTAGCGTTGCGGCAATAGCATTGCTAGTAACAAAAAGCGAAGATGTCGTGCTAGGCCACAACCTCACAATCCATACACCGCATGCGGTATCTGCCTTATTGAATTCTGCCCAAACCAGACACGTCTCATCTGCAAGGTTTACAAGATGGGAATTGGCATTAATGGCCCCAGTAAACATCACCATAAGGAGATGCAGCGCATTAAATCCTGCAACATTTCTCCCAGGTGTGCCTGGTCAGACACAAAGGGTGGAAGGTGAGAGTGATGGGGAAGGAGGATTTAATGCAAAGGGAGATACACATGATTGTATGGAATATTTGACCCAAAATTTTACCGCAAGGCCTGACATCAGTGACAATCCACTGGAAGATGCAGAACTCACGTTCTACACGGATGGTAGTTGTCACAGACAGTCAGACTCGGGAGACTTGTGTACTGGATACGCAGTCGTAGATGACCAAGACACCATAGAAGCGGAACCGCTAGGCCCACCTCACTCAGCCCAGGTTGCTGAACTGGTCGCCCTAACCAGAGCATGTGAATTGGCTAAGGGTAAGTCAGCCAATATCTACACCGATTCCAGATACGCGTTCGGGGTAGTCCATGATTTCGGAGCCCTATGGCGGCTCAGAAATTTCATGACGGCAGCTGGTACACCGATAGCGCATGCAGCTCACATAAAAAGGCTTCTAACAGCGATACAGGAACCCGACAGAGTGGCTGTTATCAAATGTAAAGCACATACATATAGCCAAGACCCAGTATCCCTTGGTAACAGCCGAGCAGACGAAGCCGCAAAGCTTGCAGCTGCTACCCCCACACGGACAGACACCACACAGTTGATGGTATTTAATACCATCAACACACAGAAGTTGTGTGAGATGCAGAATTTGTGTTCCACACAGGAAAGAGCAGTCTGGAGGGCAAAGGGATATGGCCAGGAGTCCTCAGGGCTCTGGACGGATGGACATGGTAAACCAGTGGCCCCCAGGGCATACCTTCCATGTCTGGCTGAAGCAGCTCACGGGCTGACTCATCTAGGCAAGGAGGGGATGTGCAAATTGGTAAGAGCATACTGGTGCGCCCCAGGATTCTCCTCTCATGCGAGTAAAAGAGCAATGTCATGCCTTACCTGTCTGAGAAAGAATATTGGAAAAGCAATACCTACAGAACCATCCCATATCCCACCTGCCGGCGGCCCTTTCCAGGTAATACAAATTGACTTCATTCAATTACCCCCATGTAGAAATTTGAAATATGTACTTGTCTGTATAGATGTTTTCTCGAATTGGGTCGAAGCTTTTCCAGCAGCTACAAATACCGCTATGTTTACAGCTAAGAAAATTGTGCAGGAATTTGTATGTAGATATGGTATCCCTAGAATCATTGAAAGTGATAGGGGTACCCATTTTACAGGTGATGTCTTTCAAGGAATGTGTAAATTGATGGGTATTGATAGCAAGCTGCACACTCCGTACCGTCCACAGGCGAGTGCGAAGGTCGAAAGAGTGAACAGCACTATTAAAAATAAATTGAGTAAAGTAATGGCAGAGACAGGATTGACGTGGCCAGAAGCTTTACCCATTGTTTTGTATAGCATCAGAACCACTCCCAGGTCCCCTCTTAATCTGTCCCCTTTTGAAATCTTGTTTGGTCGACAACCGCATGTCATGATTAACCCTCAGGATGATTTGAAATGTAACAATGAAGTAACTGTAAAGTACTTGATTAACATGAGTAAACAGTTGAGGAATCAAAATGATAATCTGAAGTTGGTGATTCCTGATTTACCAGATAGTAATTGTCATGACATTGAACCTGGGGATTATGTAATGATACGAAATTTTCTACGCTCAGGTTGTCTTATTGATAGATGGGAAGGACCATACCAGGTCTTATTGACTAGCACCACAGCATTGAAGGTTGCTGAGAGAGAGACTTGGGTCCATTCATCCCACTGCAAAAAGGTTGCGGATCCAGAGAAGTCCCGCGATAAGGAACAAACGGTAGAGGTTGTATCACTGGAGTGTCTGTTCCAGGAGGATTGAGGCGGCACCTGAGCCTTGAAGACCGAAAGCAGTTGTCGACTCCCTTCTCCCTTTTATTGTTTTTCTCCACTTCCCAGCCCCTCTCCCTTAAAATTTCTTTTTCCCCCTCCTCATTCTTCTCTATTTCCTCCTCAAAGATGGACTTGCCCCAAGAGACTGTGATCCGGATTTTGATGTTAACCATGATGTTGACCAGAGCAGTCTGTTCCGGCGAGAGTACCATAGAGGTCGAAAGAGGTTCTGGAATGGGTTCCGATTATGATGATGGAGGCGTAGTTTTCCAAGATCAACCAAACCAACAAGCAAAGGCGAGTATCAGAAAACGATCCGATAGAAGAAATTGTGATGGATTGTTAGCTGAAGAAAATTGTATCTGTAGGCTCTGTGATAATCTGGTTGAAGATGGATGCATAAAGAAATGCCAATCTAGTTTTAATATCCATATAGACCGGCATCCATTGAGTGACTATCACTCCTTAGTGGGTAACGTGTTAAACCAAACAGATTGTTGGGTATGCTCTCAAGTACCTCAGGGTCACAGCAAATCAGGGCTAGTACCATTTCCTTTAACGTTAGGGGAGGTACTTGAGCTAAGTGGTGGGAGACCGGTGGACCGGAGGTTTAATATCTCCAGCCCTCCTAGTTTGAAGCTCCACCAATACCATGTGGATAGGTCCCTCTTATGTTTTAACATCTCCAATCCCAGAAAACCGGGAAATTGGGAAGTGTCGTGGAGCAACCTTACCATGACCTTTTCACACAGAGCAGATAGAATGCCTACAGATACAGAGCTCGTACGCCATATAGCCAGTAGAGGAAAATCTTTCCGGTATCGATATACCTTAGGAAATAGGATTACTAGAGTTGGAGAGGTATCACCAGGATACTGTGCACATATCGTACAAACCGATACGTGCATTAAGCAGTTGGAAGAATTAGGGTCAGGAGATTTCACCTGGAAGGTTTGTAACATGGTCATGTCCTTCTCCGTCCCTTATGTTCTCCCCGATGATGCATATTTCATATGCGGGAGAAAGGCGTACAAGTGGCTAGCCCCAAACTCTGAAGGATTGTGTTATATTGGAAAAGTATTGCCCGAAGTGATGACTGTTACACATGACAAAATGAAGGACATACACCGTGGTGCCCAAGCTCCTTATACTCACACTCATTACGAACACCGAGTTAAAAGACAACTGTCAGAAAGGTTAGAGCATCCGGCCTCTGATCTTATCCATGAATCCACCGGGATTCAGGTTCTGGTAGCGTTAGATTTCACTCGTACCGCTCGAGGAGTGATGAATTATAGATACATTTCCGCACTCGCCAATTTGTTAGATAATATCACTGAAATGTATGATGACACGTTTAGATACACTGGAAGAGAACTTCAAGCTTATAAAACAGAACTAGTTCAGCATAGGATGGTTCTTAATTATCTTACAGCAGTAACAGGCGGATATTGTGTTACATTGGCAACACAGTACGGCATAAAGTGTTGCACGTATATCACAAATAGCACCGAGGATCCGGTAGAGGTCATAGACCAAAAGATGGATGATATTCTCCAATTGAAGTGGGAATTTCGTCGAAAACACAATCTCACCCTTGCTGCTGTAGGTAATGAGCTGACTGGTTGGGTGTCATGGTTGAACCCGCGAAATTGGTTCTCCGGTTTAGGAGATTGGGCTCAAGGAGTCATAATGGATGTTGGAAAGTTTCTACTATGTATCTTAGGTGTCGTTATATCGATTGGATTGATATTTAGATGCGGGCAGGCTTTAATGAGGTGCAAACAAAGTACAAAAGTGATGAGCTTGAGGAGTGAGGAAACCGTAATTAACCTGGATTTGATTTATGACCCAATGATAGAAACCAGGATGTGATGAAAATGCGATTATACGGTCCGTTTCTTTCACCTGTTTTTCTGCTTTTCTCCAAGATACAAAGACCCCCTTGGACGAGGAAGCTGACGAGACAAGATGTATACAGACAACGGATTGACCAAAGAAGAAGATTTGACAACTTTAAATATGGACACTTGATGAACTTTGCCATGGATCCCCAGTTTCCCTAGTATTTTTAAACTCACGCTAGCCCACCATTTTTGTAAATCTGATGGCACTGACAAAGCTTGTTGCTCATGCCTAAGGAGCAAAACAGCGCAAAGAAGACGACCCTCAACAGATACCGAAAACAACTTCGACGACAGATGTACATTTCCCTGACATAGAATATCATTGCATTTTTCGTAAGTGTTCTTTATCTTCATCTCTACAACCCTCAGGTAACGACACACATAGACGATAGGGAATACAGGCACAGATATCAGCAACCACATACCTCCCCCATTCATGTATCATCAACTAAAATGTGCATCCCCATTTTGTTACAACCACAGCCGAAATGAGCTCGGTAGAGTTTGACAGCCCATCCACAGACCTGTACCACAGGATAAGAAGGAATTCAAATGTATACTTCGCAATACCTCGAAGCTTGATTTACAACACGTACGGCACGATGATACATGACCCCCCAAACATGGATTCATACACACATGCTTCTGCTTTCTCACTAGGTCATACCCTCTTCACACCTTCTCCTCTCTCCTCCCCTACCCAACCATGGAAATCAATTAACCCCTGACTTACATTTTTCTCCTTAAATGTTTTGTGGCAGTTATTATTGACTGCCAAAGGGTGGACTGTCAAAGTCAGAAAAATGTCTCAATGCACGTTGCCATATTTGCACCGCACACTGGTCCGCGCTGCGCGTGCATGCGCTCTCCCGTGGATGCGCATACCCGCAATAACGTGCACTCGCAGGCGCGGTATGCGCATTTACGGTAGAGTTTATGTAGTCGTAGCGTGCGACTCATTCGTTACAAATGTTCACAATTAATGTAGTTTATAGATCATGGTCCCTTTGATAGATTCTGAAAGTTTGGTTAAAATACAATGTCCCAGAGCTGAGGAATCCCTCTTTATATCGTACAAAGGGTCTAACAGGAATCATACAGCAGTGTTTGGTACCCATCGGAAGAGTATTTAATTAGCAATATTCCGGTGTTGGTTTGGAGCGTATTAATCGCTCGTGCGAATAGTTATGGACATAAGAAGTTTATGTCCATTTCTATTATTTACACATACTCAGGTATGCGGCGGGAAACCCAGTTTCCCACCCACCTGAGCTGTTGGAAATCGTCACAGCCCACCTGTATGAATCACCCTATGACCTTTTGTTATGATACAGGGCCGAATTCCTTCGGCCAATGGACAATGGGATTGTAGGACCAGGAGATTGCATTGTGTGTGGGGCATAAATAGGCAGGCCGACCACATCCAGCTCTCACTCTCTCATCAACGGTTATCTGCTGATAGCCGGGAGCTGGATATCGAGGCGCAGGCGATCATACCCTTTGTGCGTAAGTTTCT
Organism: Pseudophryne corroboree; assembly: GCF_028390025.1. Taxonomy (NCBI): domain Eukaryota; kingdom Metazoa; phylum Chordata; class Amphibia; order Anura; family Myobatrachidae; genus Pseudophryne; species Pseudophryne corroboree. The sequence goes on from NC_086446.1 coordinate 276,809,132, forward strand.
CTCCGTAATCATTGTCTTTCTGTGAGCCAATTTCTCTCATCTCATCTCTCTCTCTCTCTCTCTCTCTCTCTCTCTCTCTCTGTTCTGTTCTCTCATATCTCCCCTAGACTAGGCTAGTATTGTATTGTATTAGATAGTATTGTATTGTATTTCTTTTAGGTCAGAGTAGTATTGTCCTTTTGTATTTATTGTTTAGTTCTGTGGTTAGGAAGTCTCTGTTATATTGTAGTGTATCATTTGTACTGTTATCCCCTTTTACAAGTATATTAGATATAATACAGTTAATAGGCCTTGGAACCTAAACCAGTATCTGTGTATTTCCTATAGTGTTAAGTGTTCACTTGAGCGTCGGTGACGCTCAAGCAGCTTTGTAGTTAGTCAGGTTACACAAGGTTGCACTTACACCCTGTACTCACATTAAGGTATTCAGTGTATTTCATTGGTATAAGGTTTTATCATAAAGGTATAGCGTTGTGAGCGTCTGCGCCGCTGGTGATCTCCTCGTGGTCTCGAGCGTCCGCTACGCCATAGCGAATCATTACTCTAGTCATAGCCAATAACGTGTCCTGTGATCACTGTGCCGTGAGCGAACGTGACGCTTGAGCGTCTCGCCTACGGCTGAGCGATCGCTACGCCAATAGCGTACCATTACGGTACTTCTTAAGCAAACAGCGTACAGTGTTCTTAGCTTCAAAAAGGGTTGTTATACGACAAAGGAATTTAGCATTGTCACCTCTCTCCCCCCCCCCCCCCCTCGTCTCTCTCCCTCTACTCCCCCTCACCCAGGGGACACCGCCCCACCTCGTGTCTCCTACAATTTAGTGCACATTTTGTTTGAAGCTTTACCCCCTCTCTGCGAGGGTTGAGCGTGTACTCTCTGTTCTCCTCTATCCATGTGATATTTTTCTACACATTCAGATCTCCAACACCCCCCATTTTTATTTACTTTTTCTTACTCCCTCTTGGCGACACGGAACTTTGGTTCCCTCGCCTCTCCGGACCACTAAGTCCTAACTTCAGGAGTACCAATCTCCTCTGTATTGAGTAACCTGCTCCTTCTCTTTTACCTACCCGTTTCTAATTTTCTCTTTAGGTCTTTTGTCTTTCCTTTTTTTTTCTCCTCCCTCCTCTTTTTCTCCCTCTCTCCTCTTTTTCTTTCTCTCCTTTTTCCCTCTTTTTTTTTGTTTTTATCTCTTTTCCTCTGTAAACTCCCCCTCCTGAGCGTGTCGGCCTCATTCTACTGATCTCCCTTTTTATTACCTCACCCAAACTCTCCCTGCTCCCAGCACCATGCCCTTCACCATTGCCTCTATGAATGTCCGGGGCCTTAACACGCCCCATAAACGCTCTCACCTATTCCGTACAATCCGCACCCTACGCGCAGACATAGTTCTACTTCAAGAAACACATTTTAAGCGTAATGGCCACCCCAATTTATCTTCCAGACGATTCCCCACTGTGTTGTACTCCTCAAGTGAATCTAAACGCAACGGAGTCGCTATCCTGATAAGCAGCAAACTCCCCTTCACCCAAAGCTCGGTTCATGTTGACACAGAGGGGAGATATATCATTCTGGTTGGCAGGCTGGGTCACCTGGATGTAACTATAGCCAACCTATATGCGCCCAACACGGGCCAACAACGGTTTCTGAGCTCTTTTTTCAAAGCCCTCCAAAAACACAGAGCGGGCTATGTATTCCTGGGAGGGGACTTCAACGCAGTTCTAGACCCTCTGCTAGACAAATCCGCTCCCCAGAAGCGCCCCCGCACCTGTCCTATATCCGACACCTTCTCCAAACTTATTAAAGAGGCATCTCTCTTCGACACCTGGCGTGCTCTGAACCCATCCTCCAAGGACTATACTTTTTTTTCCTGCCCCCATCAATCGTATTCCAGACTAGATTATCTCTTCTGCAGCCCCCCGGCTTCTAACCATATTCTGTCCTCTTCAATTATCCCCAATGTCTGGTCGGATCACTCCTCCATCGCGTCCGCATTTGATCTGTTGGATACCCCAACTTCCCGCCCATCTTGGCGCCTGAACGAGACACTTCTTAAAATCCCCTCCTTCAAATCCATGATAACCGGGCATCTTAAGGAATACTTTTCTTTTAACAATTCTGAATCAGGATGTTCTCCATTGGTCTGGGAAGCCCACAAAGCGGTCCTCAGAGGCCATATAATCAGCTATGCATCCCATCGCAATAGGGAACACAAGGCACTACTCAAGGATCTCACTGATCAGGTCCAAAACCTAGACTCTCTTCATAAGCGCAGTCCCACGGACTCGAACTATAAACAGCTTTTGGCAGCCAGGGTAGCCCTCAATGCATTAATCACAGAAAAGATAGATAAATCCCTTCGATGGCTTAACCAGCGATTTTATGAAAAAAGCAACAAGGCTGACGCCCTATTGGCAAATAGGTTAAAGGCACGTAAAGCCCTCTCTTCCATAGTCTCACTTAAGGACTCTAATGGCAACACCCACTATAAACCCTCAGACATTAACTCTATCTTTAAAGATTATTACGCCCGTCTATATAACTCCCCAAACAGTTCGTCATCCCTACCTGACTCAAATATGCGAATTTCTGATTTCCTGACCTCATGTTCTCTTCCACAAGTGGACGCTCCTTCAGCCACTGCACTATGTAAGCCTATATCCGACGAGGAAGTATCGGCTGCTCTTAAACTCCAGAAACCCTCTAAGGCCCCAGGACCGGACGGCCTACCCTTCGCGTACTATAAAACATTCTAATGTGATCTAGTCCCCCACTTGACGTCTACTTTTAATAAAATCCTCAACGGGGAACTCTTTCATAGCGAAACTACTAGAGCATTAATCACTGTTATTCCCAAACCTGGTAAGGACCACCAGCAGGTCTCTAATTATCGCCCTATATCCCTCCTCAACACCGATCTGAAACTTTTTGCAAAAATGCTTGCCTTACGCCTGAACCCTCTTCTCCCATCCCTTATACACCCCGACCAAGTCGGATTTGTCCCTTCACGCCAAGCTCTAGATAATACCAGACGCACCATCAATTTGATCCATCACGCTAATTCAGTCAAGCTCCCCTCTCTTCTATTGGCATTGGACGCGGAAAAAGCCTTCGATAGGGTTTCGTGTGCCTTCCTCGATCAAACACTCCGCAGCTTTGGTATCCACGGGAAATTTCTCCAAGCAATAACGGCACTCTATCACAACCCCTCCACTTCTGTGCTAACAAATGGAATTCTTTCGGACACCTTCGCCATCACCAACGGTACGCGACAGGGATGCCCACTGTCGCCTCTCATCTTCGCTCTGATAATTGAACCTCTCGCCTGTCGCATCCGTCTTAACCCGGATATTACGGGCTTCTCTATCAAAGACTCACAATATAAACTCTCTCTTTTTGCGGATGACGTCCTCCTCACCCTCACTAACCCGCTAATTTCCCTTCCCAATCTTTTCAAAGAATTAACTCTCTATGGGGACCTCTCTGGATATAGGGTGAACAACGACAAATCAGAGGCTCTCCCGCTACACGTCCCTCTCAACTCCCTAAACCTTCTGAAATCCAACTTCCCTTATGCATGGCATCATACCTCCATTAAATATTTGGGGGTACAAATCACTAAATCTTACCACTCTCTCTATGACGCCAACTTCCCACCCCTATTTAAGGAAATATCTCAAAACATCTTAGGATGGAAAAAACATTTCATTTCTTGGATCGGCAGAATTAATGCCATTAAGATGAACGTCATCCCAAAGATATTATACCTTTTCCAGACTCTCCCTGTCCCGGTCCCTCCTCGGATTCTATCCTCCCTCCAGACCCAATATGGTAAATTCATATGGAATGACAAGAAGCCACGTTTGCGCAGGGAGACCCTCCAGCAAAGCTCTTCATGTGGCGGTCTAGGCCTCCCCTCGCTGTCAAGATACTACCATGCCACGGCTCTCAGTCAACTTGTCGCCTGGCACTCTCCGCGGCACACAAAGAGATGGGTGGATTTGGAGAGTGATTTGGCTCAAGTCGATTCGGTCTCTCACCTTCCATGGCTCCCCCGCCAGCACTAAAACCACTCAACTAGTACCAACAATATCCTTAACTTTATCGGTGTGGGACTCGCTAAAATCTAAATTTTCACTCCACACAACTCCCTCTCCCCTAACCCCCATTTGGAACAACCCCTCCTTCTCACCGGGCCGATCCCACCAACTTGCCTCCACATGGACTAGAGCAGGAGTCTCCCGCTATCACCATCTACTTCACAACAATGCACCGTACTCATTCGCAGACCTCCAAACAAAACACTCTCTCCCGACGTCATATTTCTATCAATATCTTCAAATTCGAAATTTCGTTATGTCCTCAACCAGGACAACGCCTATCCCTAATGTCCCGACTCCGATGGAACGCCTTTGCATGTATCGCCCCACGGACCGAGGCACTATATCTAATCTGTATCACGCCATTTTGTCTCCGGCCGCGTCAACTCGCATGGCGCATGAACTTGCTTGGGATACAGACTTGGGAACACCCCTGGAAGATGACATGTGGGAATCTATCCGACTGAATATTTCTAAATGTTCTATTAGTGTCTCCATTAAGGAGAACTCCTATAAAGTTTATGCGCGATGATATCTGGTCCCCGAGCGCCTACACCAAATGTATCCGAACACTTCTAACCTCTGTTGGCGTCACTGTGGTCAAGTAGGCTCGTTTTCTCACGTTTGGTGGAGCTGCCCGAGGATAGCCCCCTTTTGGCTTATGGTCCGCACCCTTATCCAGTCGCTTATTCCGGACTGCCCCCCTTTGCCCCCTGAGACGTTGCTCCTGTGTGCCCCAGCCTGCCAGCTATCCAAGTCAGAAAACAAACTAGCTATGCATATAGCCTGTGCAGCTAAACTCCAGATTGCTAAATCATGGAAACTCCCCAACCCTCCAACACGTCTGGAACTCATGAACCGCGTTTGGTTTGTGGCTAAGATGGAATATCTTTCCTCCTTGATGAACAACACAGTGGATAAATTTCATGGCGTCTGGACACCTTGGTACACTAAATTTCAAGTCGCTCTCCCAGGTCTCTCCTAGTACGCATTACCCTTTTTCCCCACACGACTCTTTTCCTGACTCGCTCTCCCCCCGCTCGCGACGGGTACCTGCTTCTCTCTGCTTTTTTTTTTTTTTTTCTCTCTCTCTTTCTCCTCTCCTTCTTACCCTCTTTTCTCCTTAACTTTTCATTCTACTCCTCCTTCTTTTCTCATATAACTCTCGGTAGTCTCCTACAAATCCTCTCAAGGATCCTAATGTTTATCCCTCTGGAATATTTTATTCTGTTTCCTAATCTTGCTCCTAGTTCTCGATTGTTTTTCGATATGTACAAAGCAAAAAATAAAAGTAATAAAATAAAATAAAAAGTTAAATATAATAGAACGGTTAACAGGAGAACACACTCTTACACTCAATCTTCTCTATATACTAATTTTGTTATGCTTCGAGAGTGTCCATTGCTTTCATATGTCATTGTATTCCTTTTGTCAATAAACTTTTGTGATTTAAAAAAAAAAAAGAATCTCACAAGCCTCATTTTGATCATAGCTTTCTGTATTGAAAAGTCTTGAAAAACAGGATATGATTGGCAAATCTGTAAATCTTGCTTCTAGGTGGTTAACAACTGTGTCTATGTATTTACCATAGGCATTTTACTTAAAAGCAGTAGCATTAGCATTGTAACAGTTTACTCAAAGGTCTGCCATTAACCCAGGGGCGGAACTATGGGAGGCAATGGAGTCAGCTGCCGCCGAGCTCCTGACCTGCAGGGGGCACTTCTCCATTGCCTCCCACCCAATAATCCATCGCAGCATCTGACTGGAGTGGACGGAGGAGCGGTGTCACTATCGTGACATGGCAGCAGCAGCTGCCTCCTCGTATGCACAGAGTGAGCACACCTGACAGCTGGCTGCAGCTAGGGGGAGCTCCAGCGCACAGCTGCTCACAGGACTTCCAATAGAGGTGGCCGGCTGAAGCTCTCTCTTCCTCAGTCATGATGATAGCAACAGGTAGGCACTGGCACCACCTGCCTCAAGCTTCTGCATTGTGTGTGTGTGTGCGTGGTGTATGTGTGTGTGTGTGTGGGGGGGTTATAACTGGGTGTATCTTTAATAAATGTTGGCAGCACTGTGTTTATGTGTGTGAATGTTTCTTTTGTGTGAATGTTTTTAAGTTCAGGTGTGTGTCTGTGTTTTATAAAGGAAAGTTGTGTGTTTAAGTGAAAGAGGTATGTGTGTGTAATTGTGTGTAAGTAAAAGTTGCATGTGTGTGTTTGTGTAATTGTGCGTGTAAGTGAAAGTGACGTGTGTGTAATTGTGTGTAAGTGAAAGTGGCGTGTGTGTAAGTGAAAGAGGAATGTGTGTAATTGTGTGTGTGTTAGTGAAAGTGACGTGTGTGTGTAATTGTGTGAAAGTGACGTGTAAGTGAAAGTGGCGTGTGTGTGTGTAATTGTGTGTAAGTGAAAGTGACATGGGTGTGTAAGTGAAAAAGGCGTGTGTGTGTGTAAGTGAAAGAGGTGTGTGTGTAAGTGAAAGAGGCGTGTGAGTTAGTGAAAGAGGTGTGTGTGTAAGTGAAAAAGACGTGTGTGTAAATGAAAGAGGCATGTGTGTAAGTGAAAGAGGCATGTGAGTTAGTGAATAAGATGTGTGTGTGTGTGTGTGTGTAAGTGAAAGAGGTGTGTTTTCAGTGAAAAAGGCATGTGTGTGGTGCAAGGAAAAGAGGCATGTGTGTAAGCGAAAGGTGTGTGTGTATCTATACTATTGTGAAAGGCACCTGAGTACGCTGCTACTGTTCACCCTGTGTACCAGATATATACATAAGTATGTATGTATATATATATATATATATATATTCGAAGTAGAACCGTCACTCGTAGCTAAACTTCATCTGGTGGGTGCCTCCAGTAAAATATGGATAATGAACAGCAACAGACTGTGGCACTCCGGAACTTGAAAAGGTGATTTACTGGTTCACATCAGAAAACATTATCACATGTCTATAGCAGCCAGGCTATAGGCATGTGATAATGTTTTCTGATGTGAACCAGTAAATCACCTTTTCAAGTTCCGGAGTGCCACAGTCTGTTGCTGTTCATTATATATATATATATATATATATATAGGATTATGTTATCCGGCACTCTGGATGATGAATGAAATAATTGTGCCCGGGTGCCCTCCTGATAATGCATACAAACGAAGAAATCCTTCCCGCAAACCGATGCAATACCGGGTGGAAGAAAAGCAGGCGGCACTCCAAGGACTTTCAAAACAAACTTTGTATTAAAGAGTTACAGCATTGCACAATGCTGTAACTCTTTAATACAAAGTTTGTTTTGAAAGTCCTTGGAGTGCCGCCTGCTTTTCTTCCACCCGGTATTGCATCGGTTTGCGGGAAGGATTTCTTCGTTTATATATATATATATATATTTTGTCAAAGTCAGAAAAATATCACGCTGCACGTTGCCATATATTCACCTCATGCGCGTGCCTGCTGCACGTGCACATTCTCTCCCGTGCGTGCGGATACTCGCAGCCGCGTGATGGCGCCTCGGCCATGCGCTCGAGCGCGTGGTATGTGCATTTACGGTAAAGTTTGTGTGCGTCTAGCGGGCGACTCAATCGTTAAATAATAACACCAAATAGTATGTTTTATAGATAATGTTCCCCTTAATAATGACTGTAAGTTTGTTTAATGTAAATGGTCGCTGGACAGAGGAATTCCTCTGTGTATGGTACGAAGGGTCAGACAGGGTTTGAACAGCTGTGTCTGGTACCTAACTAAAGAACATTTTAATAGCAACAATCCGGTGTTGGTTAGGTAAAGATTAATCGCTCCTGCGTATAGTTATGGCCATTAGTAGATTCTGGACATTTCATATATTTGCGATTCATTACCCATGCGGCGGGAATCTTCAGATTCCCGCCCACCTGAGCAGTTTGATATAGTCACAGCCCACCTGTTCAAACTAACCTATGACCTTTTGTTATGATACGAGGAGACATTCCTGTGTCCAATGAACAATGAGATTATAGGTCCATTTGTAGTATACTGTACTCAGTGTATATAAGATCAGCCAGCCTGGGCAGCTCTCTCACTCTCCACAAACGGTTTTCATATTGACTAACTCGGAGCTGGTACCAGGCTGCGCAGCGATCGTTCCCAGTGTGTGTAAGTAATTCTCTGCAAACCAACTTATTCTCTGTTTGTATTGGCCATTCCCTCTCTCTGTTATAGTATAAGTTTGTGACGCTATTGTATATTTTCTGTCTAGATATTCTGTTAGAATTATATGTTAGCTTGTAGTGTATGACTTGTAACTGTTTCCCCTTTTCAATATAACTAAAAGCTTGTTAGTAAAGGTGTTGGAACCTTAGCAGGGTATCGTGTGTTCATTACATTGCAGAGGGTAATAGGAGCGTCTCGATCGCTCAAACAGCTTTAGTGTTAATCAGGTTAAGCAGCGTTATATCGCTACAGTGTTTCAGAACAAAGTTTACAGCATAAGAGTATCCTTTCTGTGTGTTACATTCAAGGTTTACTGATTGTCATCTTGTGAGCGTCTGCGCCGCTCGTGATCTCCTCGTGGTCTCGAGCGTCCGCTACGCTGGTAGCGTAGCATTACGGTAGTCGCTCGCCTATAGCGTGCTCGACACCAAGCGTAAGCTGTGAGCGAGCGTGCCGCATGTGCGTCTCGATCACGGCCGAGCGTATGCTACGCTAAGTGCGTACCCTTACGGTACCCCATACGCCAATTGCGTATTAAGTCTCTTACCCATATAGTGAAGGTTATAAGGTAATCAAAATCAGCATTATCAATTGGCTGCTCGTCCGTCCTCCACATATCCGCACTAGCGAAAACAAACGTTATCTGTCAGCAAGGGCGGGAAGGCAGTATCCCTTCGTATCGGGATACAGTAGTGCTGGCTAGATAAGCGTCTGTTTCGCTACGTTGAAGGAGTGCTGGTGGAATCCGGAACCGGAGGTAAGAGCAATACGCTAGTTTCTTTTAAAACTGTTTATTTCTGCTTTGCGTACACACGCACGCACACACCTGTATTTCTTTTCACTTGTGTATTTTCACATATCACTTTCCTGGTTGCCATTTCACAATTGATAACGTGCTGAGAAAGATTTGTTGCTATTGGTAGTTAAAGAGTAAAAATAATACATTAAGGAGTAATTTGTAATACACGCGCACGGCTTGCCTAAGATACAAGGAAGTTTGGTGTGGTGTTCAGTAGATGATTACAGTTAAAGATCATCTACATTGATATAAACGTGTTAACTGTATTTCTGTGGATATACCTGGCTGGCGTACACGTGTCTCTAACAAAGGGCGGGACTAGTGTGCGCGACGCAAGGGCCGACGCACGGAGCGTATATTACGCAACGGAGCGTCTGGGTACGCCCACATAATACAAATCACACGATAGTATTGTTTTAATTAGGCGATAAGGAGGCAACGCGATAATAGCGCAAATCGATCTCAGTGTCCAAAATTTTAAGCTAATAGATCCTTCTCTAGTTGTAACTCCTCGGGATTAGCCTGCGATACTGAATGAAAGGGATTTCTGCGCAGAAACGAAAGTAAAGAGTATATGAGGTGAAAGAGTGTGTATACATATATATAAGTTTCTAATTTTTGGGGTTGAACCAAGGAAATCATCGAGTTCTCGTGAAGGTACATATGTGTAAGTGACTGCATGGTGGCTTGGGAGGCATCCCTTGTTAAACATTTAAAAAAGAGCATTAGAGTATAGAGGACCAGGAGGTCTACTGTAGCACAGACCAGGAGGTCCAGACAGACCAGGAGGTCCAGGTACAGCAGACTAAGAAGTCCGCTATAGATAAAGAGTAAAGGAGCACAACACCAGGAAGGGTTGGTGCGGTACCCATATAGGCCATTAAGCTCAGGCTGAAGGAATTCGCAGCCACAATTTTCGATTCCACTGGTCGCTCCGCACATAAGATTAGTTGCTTATGTGCAGAACGATTGTACCGCACGTAATTGTGTGCATTAGTTAGTAACTTGACCCAGTACCATTTGCGTACGCTAGAGGGGTCATAAACGCTATTTGTACATTCTAATGTGATTTGTGTAATTTTTTATTTTAAGGGAAGTTCGCTAGTCACTTGAGAACTATCCAACAACCAATAGTTACTGGAAAGGGTTAAGTGCTCTTCGGATCACACCCACATGTTCCAGTAAATAGAGGTTCAGGTCGCAGGGGCCCTAGGTCGAGTACGCCAGCGCTAGAGCAGTGTGTGGGCGTATTGGTCGACGTTGGCGAGTGAGTGGAGTACTCGGTAAACTGCCACCGCCGGCCTACCCCGGACATCTTGGTTTTTGTAAGGGTTCGCTGAAGACCCTGATTTGAAGGTCAGAGGTAGTGAAAGCAACACCTGCAAAGATGGGGGCCAGTTGTTCAGGTAGGGGGCGATCAACCTCGGTTCGGGTTGACTTAGTAAACCGACCAATCGGGTCGGCAAGGTATGTAATGTGTGAGAAATACGGTTCACACACAGAAGTTTTGTGCGATGAATTGGAAAGAATGACTGTGCACGATGGGGAAAAGTTCCCACGGGTAGGCAGTTTTAGTCCCCAGGTGTTACAGAATCTAAGGAGAAGGATATGTCTCATTAAATCTGCAAAGAGACGGATCAAACATTATGATTATTTACAGTTATGGCAACAGGAAGGTGAAATACAAAGAGGATTGGCTCAAGCGGGTGGATCTAACCCTATCAGAAAACTGATAGCCACCGCGCCGCCACCACCACCACCATACATAACGGGAGAGAAGGTGGTTGCAGAGAATGGCACACCGGTGAATGATAAACATGCACTTAGTAACTGTATAAATGTTAAGCCTAATGTAACCAAGATTGTTGATGCTAATGTTAACCCGTGCAAGCTGTACCCTGTTTTAAACTTTCCCCAGGATTGTGACCAAGAGGATGAACCAACAACAATATCGGCACTCTCTCTAGCAGCCACCATAGCAGAAACAACAGTGGGCACGGCCCAACCCGTAAGATTAGTATCAAAGGCCCCTAGTGGAGGGACAGGTGAGATCGTATCAGCTGGTAAGTACGGCACCATACAATATACTGAAACCATTTCACCACATGCTGTAGAATCTACTCAGAATGATGTTATTGGACTTAATCCCGTTAGGGTAATTGCAGTGCCAAATGGGAAAACTGTCACTTCAGGAGTCACTCCTCTCAAACACATTGCCATGCACTGCCCCTTTTCCCGAATGGAATTAAGATCAATGGTGTCTGAATTCCCTGATCCTAGGAAAGATCTAGTAGCAAGCCAGGAATACATTAGAGAGCTAGGAAATACTGTGGAGCCCAATAACAAAGACTGGCAGATATTGCTAAGGTCATGTTTACCCTCCAATGTCGACTCAGCGAAATTTTTAGCTGACTGTAAATTAGATGAGGATGTACCCCTTACGGATGTGTACAACCAAGATAATGTAAAGAGAATAAATTTACAGTTAAAAGAGTATTTTCCAGCTGTTGTCAAATGGAACAAAATTTTCTCCATCAAACAGAAAGAGGGAGAAACAGCAGCTGATTATTTTAATCGGGCACTACAGGATATGGCTAAGTATACAGGCATAGAAGACATTAAGACAAATGTGAATCATAGAGAAGTAGCAGTATCTGTGTTAATGGATGGTTTAAAGGAAGTATTGAAGACGAGGGTACAGACCACCCAACCATGTTGGCGAGGTCTGTCGGCTACTTTGAGAGAGGCCGCTATTGATCATGATCGGAATATCACCAGACACAGGGAGTCGCAGAGTGATAAGTTAATGGCCGTAAGTATACAGGCCCTGACCACCAGGCAACCTCTGTATAAATCTCCGACCCCTGTGGGTAAGTCAAAAGTGGTAACTTGTTATTACTGTCATAAAGAGGGACATTTTGCACGAGACTGTAGATCAAAGAATGCACAAAAATCATATCAACCCCCTAGACAACGACATGACACACAAAATTGGGATCAAGGACCGCAGAGACGGAGTTATGAGCCACACGCAGGGGAAACAAAAAGGTATCCCCCAAAAAGAGACTGGCAAGACACTGATAGATCCCATTTACCCCCTTCACAGGTAATAGCTGCCAGCGCAATGCAGGGAGGCCACCACGCACCATAGGGGCGAGGCCACACCTGTAATCTGCAGCCAGTGAAATTAATTGCGAACCTTGGAAGTGAACCCGAGGTCACAATTGATGTAGCTGGTAAATCTCTAAATTTCCTTGTAGATACGGGGGCGGCCAAGTCAGTGATAAATTCGACCGTGGGCATGAGAACCACTGGTAAAACAATTCCAGCCATGGGAGTAACAGGAGTAGTACAGCACTACCCTTTAAGCAAACCTGCAGAGATTACGATAGGGCCTTTGCATACCAAGCATTCTTTCCTGCTGGCTGCATCGGCTCCGACTAATCTCTTAGGGAGAGATTTACTGTGCAAAATGGGATGCGTCATATACTGTACTCCTGAAGGTGTGTTCTTGGATATACCCGAAAACCACGCTCAGGAAGCGCAAGATATGCTAGACTCCCCAACAAGATTAATATCACACAGTGTTGTTGTAAATAGGTGTCCGTCCAAGGTAGAGGAAATGATTTCCCAGATACCGGAATCACTTTGGACACTGGATTGATGGCAAACGTAGCCCCAGTAGTTGTGCAAGTAAAAGATGGTAGGATAGCTCCAAAAATCCCACAATATCCTCTGAAGCCAGAGGTGGAGTTAGGAGTTTCCCTGTAATAGAGCGCTTGCTACAACAGGGCATTCTGGTAAGGACGTCCAGCACTGCAAATAGTCCCATCTTCCCTGTTAAAAAGAGTGGGGGGAGGGGTTACCGATTAGTGCAGGATCTAAGAGGGATCAACAAAATAGTTGAGAGTCAATTCCCCGTAGTACCAAATCCAGCTGTCATCCTTATGCAAATCCCTCCCACTGCCAAATTTTTCACTGTGATTGACCTCTGCTCCGCTTTCTTCTCGGTACCTCTGCACCCTGACAGTCAATACTTATTTGCATTTGCATACAGAGGAGTTCAATATACATGGACTCGCTTACCACAAGGTTTCATAGACAGTTCAAGTATTTTCTCACAAGCTCTGCATGATTGTTTACAGTCTTTCCAACCAGAGAGTGGATCAATATTGATACAGTACGTGGACGATTTACTACTGTGTTCAGATTCACTGGAAGCGTCCCTGAGAGATACGAAACAGCTCCTGTTTCATCTTTCAGACACAGGACACAAAGTTTCCAAAGACAAGTTACAATTATGCCAGACCTGTGTGTGAAGTATTTGGGACACTGTCTAACACAAGGACTGAGACACCATACTGCTGATAGAATTCAAGCAATTCGTGACATGACCCTGCCACAAACCCAGCAACAGATTAGAACGTTTTTAGGAATGTGTGGGTATTGCCGTAACTGGATCCCAGGTTTTTCCATACTGGCCTTACCTTTGCAGGAGATGGTCTCATCAAACAAACCTGTTCGGATTTCGCACACAGACGAATCTGAGATGGCATTTGAGAGACTTAAACAGTGCCTAACGCAGGCACCAGCATTAGGTATGCCAGACTATGGGAAACCCTTTGAGCTGTACGGAACAGAGAGTGCTGGGTGCGCAGCAGGTGTCTTAACCCAGAAGCATGGTGATGCCAGCAGGCCGGTAGCTTACTACAGCGCTCAGCTAGATACGGTAGCGCGATCCCTCCCCACATGCTTGCGAAGTGTTGCAGCAATAGCATTGCTAGTCACAAAAAGCGAAGATGTAGTGCTAGGACACAACCTCACAATTCATACACCACATGCAGTGTCAGCCTTACTAAATTCTGCCCAAACCAGACACGTCTCATCAGCGCGGTTTACAAGATGGGAATTGGCATTGATGGCCCCCGTCAACATCACCATAAGGAGATGCAACGCATTAAATCCTGCAACGTATCTCCCAGGTGTGCCTGGACAGGCACAAAGGGTGGAGGATGAGAGTGATGGTGAAGGAGGATTTAATACAGGGGATGACATGCATGATTGTATGGAATATTTGACCCAAAATTTCACGGCAAGGCCTGACATCAGTGACAACCCACTGGAAGATGTAGATTTTACTTTCTACACTGACGGTAGTTGTCACAGACAGACGGACTCGGGAGACTTGTGTACTGGATACGCAGTCGTAGATGACCAAGGTACCATAGAAGCAGAACCGCTAGGCCCACCTCACTCAGCACAAGTTGCTGAACTGGTTGCCCTAACCAGAGTATGTGAATTGGCTAAGGGCAAGTCAGCCAATATCTACACAGATTCTAGGTACGCCTTCGGAGTAGTCCATGATTTCGGAGCCCTATGGCGCCTCAGAAATTTCATGACGGCAGCTGGCACACCCGTAGCGCATGCAGCGCACATCAAAAGGCTTCTAACAGCGATACAGGAACCCGACAGAGTGGCTGTTATCAAGTGTAAAGCTCACACGTATAGCCAAGACCCGGTATCACTTGGTAACAGCCGAGCAGACGAAGCTGCTAAATCAGCAGCTGGTAACCCCATACAAACAGATAGTACACGACTGATGGTATTTAATACTGTAAACACACAGAAATTGTGTGAAATGCAAAATTTGTGTTCCCCGCAGGAAAAGGCAGTTTGGAGGTCAAAAGGATATGGCCAGGAGTCCACAGGACTCTGGACAGATGGACAGGGTAAACCAGTAGCACCCAGAGCATACCTTCCTAGTCTAGCGGAAGCAGCACATGGGCTGACTTATCTAGGCAAAGAAGGGATGTGTAAGCTAGTAAGAGCTTATTGGTGCGCCCCAGGATTTTCTTCCCACGCGGGTAAAAGAGCGATGACATGTCTCACCTGCTTGAGGAAGAATATCGGAAAGGCAATACCGACAGAGCCATCCCATATCCCTCCGACAGATGGTCCTTTCCAGGTAATACAGATTGATTTCATACAATTGCCACCTTGTAGAAATTTAAAGTATGTTTTGGTCTGTATTGATGTGTTCTCAAATTGGGTTGAAGCATTTCCTGCGGCCACAAATACCGCTGTATTTACGGCAAAGAAAATTGTGCAGGAATTTGTGTGTAGGTACGGTATCCCTAGAATAATTGAAAGTGATAGGGGTACCCATTTCACAGGTGAAGTTTTTCAAACAATGTGTAAGTTGATGGGAATTAATAGTAAGCTGCATACTCCGTACCGTCCCCAGGCGAGCGCGAAGGTGGAAAGAGTAAACAGCACTATTAAAAATAAATTGAGCAAGGTAATGACTGAAACAGGACTGTTATGGCCTGAAGCTTTGCCAATCGTATTATACAGCATCAGAACCACCCCCAGGTCCCCTCTTAATCTGTCTCCTTTTGAAATTCTGTTTGGTCGACAACCCCATGTTATGATTAACCCCCAGGATGATTTGAAATGTAACAATGAAGTAACTGTAAAGTACTTGGTTAAGATGAGTAAGCAATTGAGGAATCAGAATGGTAATCTAAAGTTGGTGATTCCTGATTTGCCAGACAGTAATTGTCATGACATTGAACCTGGGGATTATGTAATGATACGGAATTTTCTACGCTCAGGTTGCCTTATTGACAGATGGGAAGGACCATATCAAGTCTTATTGACCAGCACAACTGCTTTGAAGGTTGCCGAGAGAGAGACTTGGGTCCATTCGTCTCATTGTAAAAAGGTCACTGACCCAGAGAGGTCCCGTGATAAAGAACAGACGGTAGAGGTTGTATCACTAGAGTGTCTGTTCAGGGAGGATTGAGACGACACCTGAGCGCAGAGAATAACAAGACCGGAAGCTTGTCGAGCCAGATTTCTTTTTCCCATTTGTTATTTTCTCCAGCTCCCACCTCCCTCCTATTTCCTTTCCCCCTTCTTAGTTTTCTCCTTTTACTCCTCTAAGATGGACTTGCCCCAAGAGACTGTGATCCGGATTTTCCTGTTGACCATGATGTTGACCAGAGCAGTCTGTTTCGGTGAGAGCACCATGGAGGTCGAGAAAGGATCGGGAATGGGTTCTGATGACCAGGATGCAGGCGTAGATTTCCAAGAACAACATAATCTCTGAGTAAAGGCGAGTATCAGAAAACGATCTGGTAGCATTGACAATAGAAGGAAATGTGAAGGATTGTTAGCTGAAGAGAACTGCATCTGTAGGCATTGTGACAATATAACGTGTAGAACATAAAAACAGCGCTAATAAAGAATCTAAAAAACAGGTGTTTCCTTGAAATAAATTACATACGTTTTAATATTATTCAACATATATATAAAAGAGAAAACTCTCACAGATATGAACCATAAAAATATAGAGCCTCTATAGCCAGTCTCTGACCACCGACATTTTGATGTGAATATGCACACCTCTTGGTATTAATAATGTCCCTGTGACCGGTCACAATATCAACAGGATCCTTAGTTTTAAATATGCAGATGTATCCAATCTTGTGGTATAGTTACCAAAATTGCAGTGGATTGGCCGGGTATCCCACCTAGCGAGGGTCCAGAGGCTGTCTCCGATCCGACGCAGATGTTTTTGGTGGTTTTCCCTCTATTAATTTTCCACGTCCATAGATTGAAAATGTCCAAGATGGTAATAACTGCAATGGTATCCTGAAGGTGGCTTTAGGGTGTCTGGGTCAGGGCTGGTTCCCTTACGCGTTTCGCTGGCGTTTGGCAGCTTTACCTTTGATAAAGCTGCCAAACGCCAGCGAAACGCGTAAGGAAACCAGCCCTGACCCAGACACCCTAAAGCCACCTTCAGGATACCATTGCAGTTATTACCATCTTGGACATTTTCAATCTATGGACGTGGAAAATTAATAGAGGGAAAACCACCAAAAACATCTGCGTCGGATCGGAGACAGCCTCTGGACCCTCGCTAGGTGGGATACCCGGCCAATCCACTGCAATTTTGGTAACTATACCACAAGATTGGATACATCTGCATATTTAAAACTAAGAATCCTGTTGATATTGTGACCGGTCACAGGGACATTATTAATACCAAGAGGTGTGCATATTCACATCAAAATGTCGGTGGTCAGAGACTGGCTATAGAGGCTCTATATTTTTATGGTTCATATCTGTGAGAGTTTTCTCTTTTATATATATGTTGAATAATATTAAAACGTATGTAATTTATTTCAAGGAAACACCTGTTTTTTAGATTCTTTATTAGCGCTGTTTTTATGTTCTACACGTTGTATTTGCAGTATATGAGAGATTGACTGTCTCTCACCTTAACAGCAGCTTAGAGAACCAGCACAATCATAGCGCCAGAACTTGTATCAAGCAATTGATACAAATATATTTTTTTTTGCATTGTGACAATATAGTTGAGGATGGGTGCATAAAGAAATGTCAGTCCAGTTTTAATGTCCACATGGACCGGCATCCATTGAGTGACTATCACTCCTTAGTGGGTAAAGTGTTAAATCAGACAGACTGTTGGGTATGCTCTCAAGTACCTCAAGGCCATAGCAAATCAGGACTAGTACCATTCCCTTTAACTGTAGGAGAGGTACTTGAGCTAAGTGGTGGGAGGCCGGTGGACAAGAGGTTTAATATCTCTAGTCCTCCTAGTTTGAAGCTCCACCAATATCATGTGGATAGGTCCTTAGTGTGCTTTAACATTTCCAATCCCCGAAAGCCGGGAAATTGGGAAGTGTCATGGAGTAATCAAACCATGACATTCTCACATAGAGCCGACAGATTGCCCATAGACACAGAACTTATACGCCAGATAGCCGACCATAGGAAATTCTTTCGGTATAGGTACACCTTAGGAAGTAGGATCATGCAAGTTGGAGAAGTATCACCAGGATACTGTGCACAGATCGTACAAACTGATACGTGTACTAAACAGATGGGAGAATTAGGGTTAGGAGAGTTCACATGGAAAATTTGTAATATGGTTATGTCACACTCCGTCCCATATGTTCTCCCCGATGATGCATATTTCATATGCGGGAGGAAGGCGTATAAGTGGCTTGCCCCAAACTCAGAAGGGTTATGTTATATTGGAAAAGTACTTCCTGAGGTAATGACTGTATCCCACACTAAAATGAAAGATATTCACCGCAGTGCCCAAGCTCCTTATACTCACACTCATTACGAGCACATCGTTAAACGGCACCTGATAGAGAGAACAGAGCATCCGGCCTCTGACCTGATCCATGAATCCACCGGGATTCAATTCCTAATCGCGTTAGACATCACTCGCACCGCCAGAGGAGTGATAAATTACAAATATATATCTGCGCTTGCAAATTTATTAGACAATATCACCGAAATGTATGACGACACATTCAGGTACACTGGGAAAGAGTTACAAGCCTACAAAACAGAACTGGTTCAGCATAGGATGATTCTCAATTACCTCACAGCTGTGACAGGCGGGTATTGTGTTACCCTAGTGACTCAATATGGAATCAAGTGCTGCACGTACATTACAAACAGCACGGAGGACCCAGCCGAGGTCATAGACCAAAAGATGGATGACATTTTACAATTAAAGTGGGAGTTTCGAAGGAAACACAATCTCACATTCGCTGCTGTGGGTAATGAGCTGACCAGTTGGGTGTCATGGTTGAACCCACGAAATTGGTTCTCTGGTTTAGGAGAATGGGCCCAAGGTATTATTATGGATGTAGGGAAATTTCTTTTGTGTATTCTGGGAGTCGCCATATTGGTCGGTCTGATATTTAGATGCGTTCGGGTTTTAACGAAGTGTAAACGTAGTGCCCGAGTGATGAGTTTAAGGAGTGAGGAAACTGTAATAACAACAAATTTGATTTATGACCCAACGATAGAGACAATGTTGTGATGAAAATGTGATTCCACGGTCCGTTTCTTTCACCCGTTTCTCCTTTGTTTTCCTCCAAGGTACAAAGACATCCGCTTGGAAGAAGAATTTGACAACCTTTTTATACAGACCATTGATGGACAATGCCATAGACCCCCATTTTCCCTAGTGACTTTAACTTTTACGATAGCCCAACACTTTAAAGATTGTAAGTCTATGGACATTGAGAAAGCTTTTTGCTCAAGCAATTATAGCAAAAGCATCGGGAGACTACAGTCAACATGTACATCGAGACAAGACACAAGACAAGACCTCAATCAACAAATGTATATTAAACTCACATAGTTTATGACTGCATTTACCATAATTGCTTCTTATCTTCATTTCTACAACCTTCAGGTAATGACACACATAGTCGATAGGGAATATAGGCACAGATATCAACACTCACATATCCCCCCATTCATGTATCATCAACTAAAATGTGCTCCCCCATTTTGTTGCAACCAAAAGCCGAAAAAAAGCTCGGTAAAGTTTGACAGCCCATCCACAGGCCCGTAATACGGGATAAGAAGGAATTCAAATGTATACTTCGCAATACCTCGAAGCTTGATTTAAAACACGTACGGCACGATGATACATGACCCCTCAAACATGGACTCATACACACATGCTTCTACTATCTCACTAGGTCATACCTTTTTCCCACCTTCTTCCCTTCTCCCTTACCCAATCATAGAAATGTATTTATATATGACATATATTTTTCTCTTTTGAACTGTTTTAGGAAGTGGCAGTTATTGGTGACTGCCAAAGGGTGGACTGTCAAAGTCAGAAAAATATCACGCTGCACGTTGCCATATATTCACCTCATGCGCGTGCCTGCTGCACGTGCACATTCTCTCCCGTGCGTGCGGATACTCGCAGCCGCGTGATGGCGCCTCGGCCATGCGCTCGAGCGCGTGGTATGTGCATTTACGGTAGAGTTTGTGTGCGTCTAGCGGGCGACTCAATCGTTAAATAATAACACCAAATAGTATGTTTTATAGATAATGTTCCCCTTAATAATGACTGTAAGTTTGTTTAATGTAAATGGTCGCTAGACAGAGGAATTCCTCTGTGTATGGTACGAAGGGTCAGACAGGGTTTGAACAGCTGTGTCTGGTACCTAACTAAAGAACATTTTAATAGCAACAATCCGGTGTTGGTTAGGTAAAGATTAATCGCTCCTGCGTATAGTTATGGCCATTAGTAGATTCTGGACATTTCATATATTTGTGATTTATTGCCCATGCGGCGGGAATCTTCAGATTCCCGCCCACCTGAGCAGTTTGATATAGTCACAGCCCACCTGTTCAAACTAACCTATGACCTTTTGTTATGATACGAGGAGACATTCCTGTGTCCAATGAACAATGAGATTATAGGTCCCTTTGTAGTATACTGTACTCAGTGTATATAAGATCAGCCAGCCTGGGCAGCTCTCTCACTCTCCACAAACGGTTTTCATATTGACTAACTCTGAGCTGGTACCAGGCTGCGCAGCGATCGTTCCCAGTGTGTGTAAGTAATTCTCTGCAAACCAACTTATTCTCTGTTTGTATTGGCCATTCCCTCTCTCTGTTATAGTATAAGTTTGTGACGCTATTGTATATTTTCTGTCTAGATATTCTGTTAGAATTATATGTTAGCTTGTAGTGTATGACTTGTAACTGTTTCCCCTTTTCAATATAACTAAAAGCTTGTTAGTAAAGGTGTTGGAACCTTAGCACGGTATCGTGTGTTCATTACATTGCAGAGGGTAATAGGAGCGTCTCGATCGCTCAAACAGCTTTAGTGTTAATCAGGTTAAGCAGCGTTATATCGCTACAGTGTTTCAGAACAAAGTTTACAGCATAAGAGTATCCTTTCTGTGTGTTACATTCAAGGTTTACTGATTGTCATCTTGTGAGCGTCTGCGCCGCTCGTGATCTCCTCGTGGTCTTTAGCGTCCGCTACGCTGGTAGTGTAGCATTACGGTAGTCGCTCGCCTATAGCGTGCTCGACACCAAGCGTAAGCTGTGAGCGAGCGTGCCGCATGTGCGTCTCGATCACGGCCGAGCGTATGCTACGCTAAGTGCGTACCCTTACGGTACCCCATACGCCAATTGCGTATTAAGTCTCTTACCCATATAGTGAAGGTTATAAGGTAATCAAAATCAGCATTATCAATATATAAACCAAATAAGGGATGGCACTCGTGGAGACTAACATCCATACAAGAATAAAAGCGCTGACAACGAGCTGCAATCAACGTTTTGGATTGATAAAGGAGCACCGCTCCGAAATGTTGATTGCAGCTCGTTGTCAGCGCTTTTATTCTTGTATGGATGTTAGTCTCCATGAGTGCCATCCCTTATTTGGTTCCATATACTATACATTGGGAGGGGCACCGGAGCAAGCTGCTATATAATTTAGACACACGGAGTGCCAAGCTATTTTTCTGATATAGGGATATATATATATATATATCTATCTATCCCTATATGTACAGGGGTGGGGCACCAACATTTTATCATGCCTCCGGGCGACTGGGGCGAACTTACGCCACTGCATTAACCAGCAAGCTGTTGATGGAGGTTTTTAAAATGAGTCGCAGGTGCGTCTTTCAGTTCCATAATGCATAGTCTTGATTGGACAGGAGAATCCTTTGCCCAAATTCAGCGTCATCAGAGGCAAGGGTATCCAAAGCATAATGTCTATTGAATGTGTTAATGGAAGACCATGTGGCTGCCTTACATATCTGTTCTGCTGAAGCACCACATTGTACTGCCCATGATGGACCTACCTTGCGGGCAGAGTGAGCAGAGACATTAGCCGGAATAGGGAGATCAGCCTGATAATATGCTTCTGAAATTGTCATCTGGAGCCATCTTGCCAGTGTCTGCTCATCAGCAGGCCATCCTCTCTTGTGAAATCCGTAGAGAATGAAGAGAGATTCTGTCTTTCTGATGGCAATGGTATGAACCACGTAGATCCTTAATGCACGGACCACGTCCAGCGATGCATCTCCCGCAGAAAGGCCAGGTACCTGGAAAGCCAGGACTACAATTTCTTCATTGAGGTGGAATTTAGACACCACCTTCGGAAGATACCCAGATCTAGTTCTGAGAACTGCTTTTTCTGGATACAAAAATCAGAAATGGGGAATGACATGATAATGACCCTAAATCTGATACTCTTCTAGCTGACGCCATAGCCAGTAGAAGGGGAACTTTAGGTGTCAACCATTTAAGATCCACTTTATTAAGTGGTTCAAACGGGGTAACTTGAAGGGCTTTCAGGCCTAGACTTATGACCCAAGGCACTGTAGGAGGAACAAAAAGAGGTTGAATGCGCAGCATTCCCTGGAAAAAAAGTATGCACATCCTGTAAATTTGGCAATTTTCTTTTGAAACAATACAGTCAATGCTGATACTTGCACTCTCAAGGAAGCCACCTTCAAACCTTTATCCATGACTGCCTGAAGTAATGCAAAGACCCTGGAAACGCTGAAAGATTTAGGGTCCACTTTCTGTTCACTGCACCAGTGACTATAGGTTTGCCATATTCGGTGATAAATGCGAGCGGAGGAAGGTTTCCTTGCTCTGAGCATAGTTTGAATTACCTGTTGTGAGAATCCTCTTGACTTCAGGATAGAGGTTTCAAGAGCCACGCCGTCAAAGACAGTCGATCCAGATGTCTGTGATAACAAGGACCCTGCATCAGATCTGGACGTTGAGGGAGCAGAAGTGGAACATCCAGCGACATCATCTGCAGATCTGTGTATCAATGTCTTCTGGGCCAAACCAGAGCTATTAGTATCACGGCACCTTTTCTTTGCTGTATCTTTCTCACCACCCTGGGTAATACGGTGATTGGAGGAAACACATAAGCCAGATGAAAATCCCATCTCACCGACAGGGCATCCACAAAGATCGCTCTGCGATCCTTTGTTCTTGACCCATATGTGAGCACTTTGTTGTTCAGACAGGACGCCGTGAGATCTATCAAGTGTAAAGCCCATTCGCTTGCCTGAATGGCATGTCGACTGAGAAAGTCCGCTTCCCAGTTTAGGACTCCCGTAACGAACACTGCGGACAAGGCTGGATGATGAAATTCTGCCCACTTTAGTATGTGACTTACCTCCTTCATCGCTTTTCGGCTGCAAGTTCCTCCTTGATGGTTGAGGTACGCCACTGCCGTCACATTGCCCGAGCGGATCTGGACTGGATTTCCCCGAAGAATGTCCTTTGCCTGAACCAGTGCCATATATATGGCCCGAAGTGCCAATATGTTTATTGGCAGGCAACTTTCCTCCTTGGTCCATTGCCCCTGAAAACACAACCTTCCTGACACTGCTCCCCAGCCCTGGAGACTGGTGTCTGTCGTCAGAGTTTCCCAATCTGATATCCAAAAGGGTCTCCCCTTTTCCAGATGGGATGTCTGTAGCCACCAGACTAATGACCTTCTTACTTCTATCTTAAGAAACATAATCCGTGTTTTTTTTATCATCTGATGCAACCCATTCCATTTGGCAAGAATCTGACGCTGCAGAGGCCTCGAATAGAATTGTGCATACTCTACCATCTCGAATGTTGACACCATCAAACCCATCATGCGCATTGCTGCGTGAATGGATACCTTTTGACTGTGTAACAAGTCCTGAATCCTTGACTGGACCTTGGATATCTTGTTCAGAGGTAAAATTACTCTCTGAAGACTTGAATCCAGTACAGCCCCCAAGTGAGTCATCCGTTGTGACGGAACCAGAGATGATTTTGCCCAATTTATGAGCTACCCATGGTTCTGCAGACACGTTATTGGCTGTTACAGATGACATAAAAGCAATTCCTGTGTCTGTGCCAGGATTAAAAGATCGTCGAGGTATGGAATTATTCTTATCCCCTGCTGGCGGAGATAAGCTGCCATTACCACCATAATCTTGGTAAATACTCTGGGAGCTGTGGCTAACCCAAAAGGTAGGGCCTGGAACTGAAAATGTTGTTGGAGGATAGTGAACCAGAGATAGCACTGATGGGACAGTGCTATAGGCACATGTAGGTAAGCATCCTGTATATCCAGGGATACCATATAATCCCCTGGCTCCATGGCCAAAATGATGGAACGTAACGTCTCCATGTGAAACCGAGGAACCCAAATGAATTTGTCCAGTACTTTGTGATTGAGAATGGGCCAAAATGACTAATTTGGCTTCTGAACTAAAAACAGGTTGGAGTAAAAACCCTGTCCTCGTTGTGCAGGAGGAACTGGAAAGATTACTCCTGACTGAAGCAATTTCTGAACTGCTTCTAACAAAGTCCTGGCCTTCATCTCTACCCGAGACGGGCTGGTACAAAAAAACCTTCGACGAGGGTGCTTCTTGAAGTCAAAAGCATAACCTAGAGATACCGCTTCCTGCACCCAGGCATCTGTTGGAGACTGCTGCCAGATCTGTGCAAACTGAAGAAGTCGGCCTCTCACCCTGGAATCCCCCAGGTGGAGGCCCGCACCATCAGGCTGATGGTTTATTATCTGTTTTCTCAACCGGATCCTCTGGTAGCCCAATGCTTTTTTAGTCTTACCAGACTTGTTGTATTGGGGCTGCTTGCCATCACTTTTTCCTTTAGCTTCACCTTGAGACCGAAAGGGACGAAAATCCGGAAGTTTATGTTTGAAATTGTATGTGGAAGGAAACTTGACCTTCTTGGATTCTGCTTCTGACCCCAGAATATCTGTCAATTCTTTACCAAAAAGAATATCTCCAGAAAAGGGCAAAGATTCCAAAACCTTCTTAGATTCTGAATCAGTTTTCCACGTACGTAGCCAAACTGCTCTGCGAGCAGCTATTGTTGAAGCTGATGCCCTGGAGACAATAGTACCCACAACCAATGCTGCTTCTTCCAGGAACATTGCAGCCTGTTTTATATGAGCTATATGGGATTTTTGCTCTCTGGAAGCTATATAAAAATCCCCCTCCAAAGCATCAGCCCAGGCAGCCACTGCCTTTGCCATCCAAGCTGATGGGACATTTAAACACAGATGCCTTGGTTTTTAACACAGGCTCTGCTGAATCCTCTAAGCATAGAATGGCTTTCATTGCTTTAATTAACTCAGCTATATCCACTGAGCTGAGACCTTCCTCCTCCTCTTTGTATGCCGAAGTAGAATAAATTGAGCTTTCATCTTCCGATGAATCCTCATCTGAATCATGTGTAGCCTGTGAGGGTGAAGATTTACTAACCACCGGCTTATCAGCTTGTTTTTTGAGAAGCTGCTGCTGGAACTGATACACCATAGGTGGGGAGCTGCATGTAAGGGTTAATAGTGTAACTTATCCCTGGTACAGGAGTTGGAGGAATTATCCCTTCAGCTATACTGGATAAAGTCTGTGCAAACATAGCCCAAGGTGGATCCATCTGCACCTGAATCTGCCTTGTATTTTTCAATAACCCCTGGTGAGAGCTAAAACAATTTGCACACAAGCCATCCTGAACCAGATCCTGAGAGAATAACACAGCTTTGCAAGACAAACATGATATGAGTATTGGTGTTGCTGTGAGTGTACCTTCCTCACCTTTGCCGCTCTTAGACATGATAAATTATCCACACTTCCACAGTGCACTACACAATTTGTGACTGAAATCACTTTAAATTTCTTAAAGTGATATACAATCCGAACCTACCCATGCACCAGCATTGAGGATCGGAATAAACAAATTGACAGAAATATACTTGTAACCCTTCCCTACCCGCTAGTTCCCTGCAGTGATTGGGTTACTATCAGTGGCTACCAAGGCGTGCCTCCACCCAAGCACTTATGTAGTTCTAGGCTTGCTTGGGAAAGCCAATGAAGAGCATGTATTAATACCCTTCCCCTAGGTTGCACTTTGATCTGTACCTTCACAACTGTCTGTTCTTCCTTGTGTTTCAGATTCACTCTGACGGTCATCAACTGGATTCCCGAATAACCCTATTGGTAAGTATTTATGGCAAATAAAACACAACCACTTCTCTCACTTATAACTTTGCAAGTATATTGTAATAAATCTTTACCACAGCTTATCTCTTTATATCATAGGATATCCTATATACTATACACCATACATTTCCACCTGCATGCATTACAAAAAATACTCTTTTAAATAACACCTATAGGTGTTAGAGTGACCCGGGTACTTTTAGTGTGATAGTGCACTATAGGGGCCCATGAACTTATGAAAATAACAGCATTTAGTACAGAATGTATAACATCATTCCTATACAATAACCTTCAATTCTCCCTTTAGTTAGTGAAGGGACCTCTTGGCTCAGTATAGAATATTATTGTAACAGTTACTGTCTTATATAATGCTACAAATGTTTCTCTTTTGTCTGCTGAGTAGACGGTACTTCTTAACTTATATGTAGCAAACACTAACAAGAGGCTTTTTCCTTTCACAGTAAATGTGTATTCGTAGCTATACAATTCTATATTGAACTCCTTGGGAATTTAGTACAGGTTGAGTATCCCATATCCAAATATTCCGAAATACGGAATATTCCGAAATACGGACTTTTTTGAGTGAGAGTGAGATAGTGAAACCTTTGTTTTCTGATGGCTCAATGTACACAAACTTTGTTTAATACACAAAGTTATTAAAAATATTGTATTAAATGACCTTCAGACTGTGTGTGTAAGTTGTATATGAAACATAAATGAATTGTGTGAATGTAGACACACTTTGTTTAATGCACAAAGTTATAAAAAATATTGGCTAAAATTACCTTCAGGCTGTGTGTATAAGGTGTATATAAAACATAAATGCATTCTGTGCTTAGATTTAGGTCCCATCACCATGATATCTCATTGTGGTATGCAATTATTCCAAAATACGGAAAAATCCCATATCCAAAATACCTCTGGTCCCAAGCATTTTGGATAAGGGATACTCAACCTGTATATCTGATCCCTGCCAGCTGTAGTTCCATAACAAACTGTATTTCTTTGTATTTCATAACACAAGTGTCCTCTCTGTTCCTGCAGGGTTTAAACTGTCCCTTAGGCGATATCCTGGTTAGAGGCACTATATGAAATAGATTCACAGTCTTGGTTTACTTAAGTATTTTGGCTCATAACAGTATAGTCTTTTATATGTTGACTGCCAGTCTCTTCACAATTTACTCATAAAACAGGTGGGTTGCTCAGCAACTAATTATAAAATGCCAATGAATTCGGACTCTCTCTTTACTATTGACTCTGCTTTTATTTGCTGTCTTTATATAAAAGCTGCGCTTAGGGTCTCTGCTCCTATTATTTCCTAAGCATAAATACACCCTTTGTATACATATCAATTCCTATCCTTCAAAAATGAATCCTCAGGGCTGCTTAATGTTCTGCATCTCCTGCACCAGTGCTAATTTGATGCTGTGAAACACTGGTAACTGATGCTGGTAGAAATATTTATGCAGCACTACTATAGTCCTTTGGCAAAGCTCTACAGGTACATACACATAGCCCTATAGCACTCTCCAGCTTTTCTTAATTTCTTATGATGGAGCATGAACCAATGCTGTACAATCCACACTGGACTAATAATAAGATTTTACTTACCGATAAATCTATTTCTCGTAGTCCGTAGTGGATGCTGGGACTCCGTCAGGACCATGGGGATTAGCGGCTCCGCAGGAGACAGGGCACAAAAATAAAAGCTTTAGGACTAGGTGGTGTGCACTGGCTCCTCCCCCTATGACCCTCCTCCAAGCCTCAGTTAGGATACTGTGCCCGGACGAGCGTACACAATAAGGAAGGATTTTGAATCCCGGGTAAGACTCATACCAGCCACACCAATCACACCGTACAACCTGTGATCTGAACCCAGTTAACAGTATGACAAACGTAGGAGCCTCTGAACAGATGGCTCACAACAATAACAACCCGATTTTTTTGTAACAATAACTATGTACAAGTATTGCAGACAATCCGCACTTGGGATGGGCGCCCAGCATCCACTACGGACTACGAGAAATAGATTTATTGGTAAGTAAAATCTTATTTTCTCTGACGTCCTAGTGGATGCTGGGACTCCGTCAGGACCATGGGGATTATACCAAAGCTCCCAAACGGGCGGGAGAGTGCGGATGACTCTGCAGCACCGAATGAGAGAACTCCAGGTCCTCTTTAGCCAGGGTATTAAATTTGTAGAATTTTACAAACGTGTTCTCCCCCGACCACGTAGCTGCTCGGCAGAGTTGTAATGCCGAGACCCCTCGGGCAGCCGCCCAAGATGAGCCCACCTTCCTTGTGGAATGGGCCTTGATAGATTTAGGCTGTGGCAGGCCTGCCACAGAATGTGCAAGTTGAATTGTGCTACAAATCCAACGAGCAATCGTCTGCTTAGAAGCAGGAGCACCCAGCTTGTTGGGTGCATACAGTATAAACAGCGAGTCAGATTTTCTGACTCCAGCCGTCCTTGAAATATATATTTTCAATGCCCTGACAACGTCCAGCAACTTGGAATCCTCCAAATCGCTAGTAGCCGCAGGCACCACAATAGGCTGGTTCAGGTGAAACGCTGAAACCACCTTAGGCAGAAACTGAGGACGCGTCCGCAGTTCTGCCCTGTCCGAATGGAAAATCAGATATGGGCTTTTATACGATAAAGCCGCCAATTCTGACACTCTCCTGGCTGAAGCCAGGGCCAGTAGCATGGTTACTTTCCATGTAAGATATTTCAAATCCACCGATTTGAGTGGCTCAAACCAATGGGATTTGAGAAAATCCAAAACTACATTAAGATCCCACGGAGCCACTGGGGGCACAACCGGGGGCTGTATATGTAGTACTCCTTTTACAAAAGTCTGGACTTCAGGAACTGAAGCCAATTCTTTCTGGAAGAAAATCGACAGGGCCGAAATTTGAACCTTAATGGACCCTAATTTGAGGCCCATAGACAATCCTGTTTGCAGGAAATGTAGGAATCGACCCAGTTGAAATTCCTCCGTCGGGGCCTTCCTGGCCTCACACCACGCAACATATTTTCTCCAAATGCGGTGATAATGTTGTGCAGTCACCTCCTTCCTGGCTTTTACCAGGGTAGGGATGACCTCTTCCGGAATGCCTTTTTCCCTTAGAATTCGGCGTTCAACCGCCATGCCGTCAAACGCAGCCGCGGTAAGTCTTGGAATAGACACGGTCCCTGCTGAAGCAGGTCCCGTCTTAGAGGTAGAGGCCACGGATCTTCCGTGAGCATCTCCTGAAGTTCCGGGTACCAAGTTCTTCTTGGCCAATCCGGAGCCACGAGTATCGTTCTTACTCCCCTTTGCCGTATAATTCTCAGTACTTTTGGTATGAGAGGCAGAGGAGGAAACACATACACTGACTGGAACACCCACGGTGTTACCAGAGCGTCCACAGCTATTGCCTGAGGGTCTCTTGACCTGGCGCAATACCTGTCCAGTTTTTTGTTGAGGCGGGACGCCATCATATCCACCTTTGGTTTTTCCCAACGGTTCACAATCATGTGGAAGACTTCTGGATGAATTCCCCACTCTCCCGGGTGTAGATAGTGTCTGCTGAGGAAGTCCGCTTCCCAGTTGTCCACTCCCGGAATGAACACTGCTGACAGTGCTATCACATGATCTTCCGCCCAGCGAAGAATCCTTGCAGCTTCTGCCATTGCCCTCCTGCTTCTTGTGCCGCCCTGTCTGTTTACGTGGGCGACTGCCGTGATGTTGTCCGACTGGATCAACACCGGCTGACCCTGAAGCAGGGGTTTTGCCAGGCTTAGAGCATTGTAAATCGCTCTTAGCTCCAGTATATTTATGTGAAGAGACATCTCCAGGCTTGACCACACTCCCTGGAAGTTTCTTCCCTGTGTGACCGCTCCCCAGCCTCTCAGACTGGCATCCGTGGTCACCAGGACCCAGTCCTGTATGCCGAATCTGCGGCCCTCTAACAGATGAGCACTCTGCAACCACCACAGAAGAGACACCCTTGTCCGTGGAGACAAAGTTATCCGCTGATGCATCTGCAGATGCGATCCGGACCATTTGTCCAGCAGATCCCACTGAAAAGTTTGTGCGTGGAATCTGCCGAATGGAATCGCTTCGTAAGAAGCCACCATTTTTCCCAGGACTCTTGTGCATTGATGCACAGACACTTTTCCTGGTTTTAGGAGGTTCCTGACAAGTTCGGATAACTCCCTGGCTTTCTCCTCCGGAAGAAACACCTTTTTCTGAACCGTGTCCAGAATCATTCCCAGGAACAGCAGACGTGTCGTCGAGGTCAATTGAGATTTTGGAAAAT
Source organism: Pseudophryne corroboree (assembly GCF_028390025.1). NCBI lineage: Eukaryota > Metazoa > Chordata > Amphibia > Anura > Myobatrachidae > Pseudophryne > Pseudophryne corroboree. Next base: position 276,839,358 of record NC_086446.1, read on the forward strand.
TCAGAATCCACCCGTGCTGTTGCAGCACTACTTGGGTTAGTGCTACTACGTCCTCCAGCTGTTCTCTGGACCTTGCCCTTATCAGGAGATCGTCCAAGTAAGGGATAATTAATACGCCTTTTCTTCGCAGAAGAAACATCATTTCGGCCATTACCTTGGTAAAGACCCGAGGTGCCGTGGACAATCCAAACGGCAGCGTCTGAAACTGATAATGACAGTTTTGCACCACGAACCTGAGGTACCCTTGATGTGAAGGGCAAATTGGGACATGCAGGTAAGCATCCTTGATGTCCAGGGACACCATAAAGTCCCCTTCTTCCAGATTCGCTATCACTGCTCTGAGTGACTCCATCTTGAACTTGAATTTTTGTATGTACAGGTTCAAAGATTTCAGATTTAGAATAGGTCTTACCGAGCCGTCCGGCTTCGGTACCACAAATAGTGTGGAATAATACCCCTTTCCCTGTTGTAGGAGGGGTACCTTGACTATCACCTGCTGAGAATACAGCTTGTGAATGGCTTCCAATACCGTCGCCCTGTCTGAGGGAGACGTTGGCAGAGCAGACTTTAGGAACCGGCGAGGGGGAGACTTCTCGAATTCCAACCTGTAACCCTGAGATACTACCTGCAGGATCCAGGGGTCCACCTGTGAGTGAGCCCACTGTGCGCTGAAATTCTTGAGTCGACCCCCCACCGCCCCTGAGTCCGCTTGTAAAGCCCCAACGTCATGCTGAGGGCTTTGCAGAAGCCGGGGAGGGCTTCTGCTCCTGGGAGGGAGCTGCTTGGTGCACTCTCTTACCCTTTCCTTTGCCTCGGGGCAGATATGACTGTCCTTTTGCCCGCTTGTTCTTATAGGAACGAAAGGACTGCGGCTGAAAAGACGGTGTCTTTTTCTGTTGGGAGGGGACCTGAGGTAAAAAGGTGGATTTCCCGGCAGTTGCCGTGGCCACCAAATCCGATAGACCGACCCCAAATAATTCCTCCCCTTTATACGGCAATACTTCCATATGCCGTTTGGAATCCGCATCACCTGACCACTGTCGCGTCCATAAACTTCTTCTGGCAGATATGGACATCGCACTTACTCTCGATGCCAGAGTGCAAATATCCCTCTGAGCATCTCGCATATAAAGAAAAGCATCCTTTAATTGCTCTATAGTCAATAAAATACTGTCCCTATCCAGGGTATCAATATTTTCAGTCAGGGAATCCGACCAAACCACCCCAGCACTGCACATCCATGCTGAGGCGATGGCTGGTCGCAGTATAACACCAGTATGAGTGTATATACTTTTCAGGGTAGTTTCCAGCCTCCTATCAGCTGGATCCTTGAGGGCGGCCGTTTCAGGAGACGGTAACGCCACTTGTTTTGATAAGCGTGTGAGTGCCTTATCCACCCTAGGGGGTGTTTCCCAGCGCGCCCTAACCTCTGGCGGGAAAGGATATAATGCCAATAACTTCTTTGAAATTAGCAGTTTTCTATCGGGGTTAACCCACGCTTCATCACACACTTCATTCAATTCCTCTGATTCAGGAAAAACTACAGGTAGTTTTTTCAGACCCCACATAATACCCCTTTTTGTGGTACTTGCAGTATCAGAGATATGCAAAGCCTCCTTCATTGCCGTGATCATATAACGTGTGGCCCTACTGGAAAATACGTTTGTTTCTTCACCGTCGACACTAGATTCGGTGTCCGTGTCTGGGTCTGTGTCGACAGACTGAGGTAAAGGGCGTTTTACAGCCCCTGACGGTGTCTGAGACGCCTGGACAGGTACTAACTGGTTTGCCGGCCGTCTCATGTCGTCAACTGATTTTTGTAACGTGCTGACATTATCACGTAATTCCATAAACAAAGCCATCCATTCCGGTGTCGACTCCCTAGGGGGTGACATCACCATTACCGGCAATTGCTCCGCCTCCACACCAACATCGTCCTCATACATGTCGACACACACGTACCGACACACAGCAGACACACAGGGAATGCTCTTATCGAAGACAGGACCCCACTAGCCCTTTGGGGAGACAGAGGGAGAGTTTGCCAGCACACACCCAAGCGCTATAAATATATAGGAACAACTCTACAGAAGTGTTGTTTCCTTTATAGCAGCTTAATATATCAATATCGCCAAAAAAGTGCCCCCCCTCTCTGTTTTTTTACCCTGTTTCTGTAGTGCAGTGCAGGGGAGAGTCCTGGGAGCCTTCCTCGCAGCGGAGCTGTGCAGGAAAATGGCGCTGTGTGCTGAGGAGATAGGCCCCGCCCCCTATTTCGGCGGGCTCTTCTCCCGGTGTTTGTGAGACCTGGCAGGGGTTAAATACATCCATATAGCCCCAGGGGCTATATGTGATGTATTTTTAGCCAGAACAAGGTATTATCATTGCTGCCCAGGGCGCCCCCCCCCCCCAGCGCCCTGCACCCTCAGTGACCGCTGGTGTGAAGTGTGCTGACAACAATGGCGCACAGCTGCAGTGCTGTGCGCTACCTCATGAAGACTGAAAAGTCTTCTGCCGCCGGTTTCTGGACCTCTTCACTTTTCGGCATCTGCAAGGGGGTCGGCGGCGCGGCTCCGGACTCCATGGCTGGGCCTGTGTTCGATCCCTCTGGAGCTAATGGTGTCCAGTAGCCTAAGAAGCCAATCCATCCTGCACGCAGGTGAGTTCACTTCTTCTCCCCTAAGTCCCTCGTTGCAGTGAGCCTGTTGCCAGCAGGACTCACTGAAAATAAAAAACCTAATAACTTTTTCTAAGCAGCTCTTTAGGAGAGCCACCTAGATTGCACCCTGCTCGGACGGGCACAAAAACCTAACTGAGGCTTGGAGGAGGGTCATAGGGGGAGGAGCCAGTGCACACCACCTAGTCCTAAAGCTTTTATTTTTGTGCCCTGTCTCCTGCGGAGCCGCTAATCCCCATGGTCCTGACGGAGCCCCAGCATCCACTAGGACGTCAGAGAAAATGCAATAAAATTGGATTCATCTGTTCTATAGTCGGCTCCTCTATATCTGTTGTCTAGCGCTAGTGTAAGCTGTCCCACTCTTGTCATAAACTAGAGTGACAGAACTGCTGGTGTACAGTGTATGATGAATATCTTATTAAATACACTAATAGGCCCTACACACTTGGCGATGTTACTGAAAGATATGAACAATCTCGTTCATTAATGAACGAGATACCGTTCATATCTTTCAGTGTGGAGGCACCAGCGATGAACGATGCGTGGCCCCGCGCTCGTTTATCGCTGGTGTCCTGTCGGCTGTGCATGCAGGCCAATATGGATGATCTCGTCCATATTTGCCTGCACTTGTATGGAGCCGTGTGATGGGGGGAGTGAAGAAACTTCACTCCCCCCATCACTGCCCCCCGCCGCCGGGTCGCCCGTCTGCCGTATCGGCGGTCGGGCAGCTCGGCGGCGTGTCTGTAGGGCCCTTTACACCTCCGTCCACTGATGCTGCAGTAAGGGACTCCCCCTACTCCTCCTCCTCTCATTTGCAACAGGCAGCTTCTTCACCGCTTATTGGAGCCTCGCTCTGTGACTCTGCCTATGGTGGTTAGGGGGTGTGTGGCTGTTGCTAGGCTGCTGCTGGCGTCTACATTGTTATGGCGCCGGCTACTTCCACTTCTCCTCCCGCTGATTCTGCCGCTCAGCAGACTCTAGAAGGGCTCTCCGCCAGGTCATGCCACCTTCCCCTGGCTACCTTGAAGACTCAGCGGGTGCAGTGGCGCAATACCTCAGCGTGATCTCCGCCTCTCCGCCCGGAAGGACAGCTGGCAGGTACCGTGCAGACTCCGGGCTCCCGACTGCTTCTTCTCTTGGCTGTGTCACTCTCCGCGCTCCCCCTCGTGCTGTTCTGCCGTTTCTCTCCCGCACGCGACAGCACCTCTGGCGCGGGTTAGTCTCTAGAAAAGTCTCTCCAGCTGCCCCCACGTGCAGAATCCCTGTACCCAGTGTTACCATTATCAGGCACATACATACATACATATAATATATAATTCATGTATTTAAACATTACATAACATACCACAGTAGTTTACAATAAATATTCTTACACCTATAGAACCCCCATGTCATCATGAGTTAAGGCGCTACATACTGTAGTAAAGTCAGCAATCACACTAGCAGTCACATGTTATACATTAGTATAATAAGCAATATGAGCACATCATCAACTACAACTACATTTTAAGTATGTAGCAGAACATATTACTGCATCATGTTTAAACAGATCTAACGTATTCAGAAGCAATGCGAAAGAAACAACAGTAAATGTATACAGACTCATATGCAAGAGGCACTTATCTAACTATTCGTACTCAAAGGGTAGATAGAGACTTAGGGGGTAATTCTGAGTTGATTGCAGCAGCAAGTTTGTTAGCAATTGGTCAAAACCATGTGCACTGGAGGGAGGGGGGGCAGATATAACATTTGCAGAGAGAGTTAGATTTGGGTGGGTTATATTGTTTCTGTGCAGGGTAAATATTGGCTGCTTTATTTTTACACTGCAATTTAATTTGTTTGAATACACCCCACCCAAATCTAACTCTCTCTGCACGTTATATCTGCCCCCCCCTGCAGTGCACATGGTTTTGCCCAACTAACAAATTTGCTGCTGTGATCAACTCAGAATTAGGCCCTTAGTGCTGTATAACCCGTACTCAGTAGAGTGGGATACAGGGAGACTCACCTCGCTTCCAAGACCGATCAATACGTTAGCGAACACTGAGTGGATCCAGACGCTACTAGTGTACACTGCCGCTCCATGAACTTATAGTGAACACAGACACTCAGTGAACACGGATGCACCAGTCACACAGCCGCCTATGCTTCAACTGGGTCCCTTACGTGTACAGCGTCTGAGACGGAAGCGGGAAACAGTTCATGGCAGGAGACTTGGAGGAAACTGGTCATGAACCGGGGGGTGGGGCGACCAGGAGAGCGTCTGACTCCCCACTGCTGACATCAACCCTAGGGATCGCGGCCTCATACTATTTCTGGAGCCTCTGATCCCTAAGGCCTAGTGCTGGTGCACCCGAGGTGGCAGCCGCGTTAGCGACTGTTTGGTGTTCTCCTCCCAAAACGGTGCGGCTGTGTACGTATTCCCCTTCTAAGCGGAACCGATGCCTTACCTTCTCCTCATGCTCCAGCCAGAGCCTGGTAACGTCTGCTGGACCTGCTAGTACATCCGACACAGACGCCCGCTGAAACAGCACTGTAATCGTGGGTAAGCGTTGTCGCGACCCGGCGGAGAGTTGTTGGAGCGACTATTTCTAAGGTACGTATAAGACGCTGTTTAGAAAGATCACTCAAAAAAATAGTAAGACTATAAAAATAAAATGAGAATGCTTAGGCCTGCTAAAACCAGCAGCCCTCTGACCATGGTCTGGCTCCTGCCGCACCAAACAAAAAACTGATTGCCTGAGCAAGGAGGCGGGGATATATTGACAGCCCGTTGCATGCTGGGAGGCTGGAAAAGCTTTGACCAATTGGTGCAAATCCGCTGTTGCTTCATCATATACCATTGTTATCCTGTGGATAACCTGTGCACCCTGCCGGAGAAAACACAGTATATGTAGGCAGGGTCTTCAGAGAGACAGAGCCAGCCACACAGCGCCCCTTTACCAAAAGTGAAACTTAGCTGGGTCGCAAGAACTAACACTTCAGTAGTGCTTATAATCTTAACACTGCTTTCCCGCTTCACTAAGACCCCCTGGTACCGCTGAGACTTGGCGTCCTTGTGGAGGAGCTGCGATTCCCTGTGAATGCTGCCTGTATGAGTTGCAGAGAGAAAATGGCTCGGAGAGCTGTAGGATCCGTTCTGAGTGAAGCCCCGCCCCCTGTAATGGCGCGCGGCTTCCCGCATTTATTATACTGGCCTGAGGTAATATAATGTCCAACCAAGGGTTAAAACCCCTGTTAGATAGTTGTGGCCAGTGTGGGTATCAATGGTGGCTCAGCGCGCCCCTCACAGCAGGAAACACTGCAGTGTGTGCTTTCTGAGCCCCCTGCAGCGCAGTCTGTACTCAGAACTGCGCTCCCACCCGCTGTCTGCAGCCGCTGGAGGGAGGGATCCTGCCGTGCTGACCGATCAGCAGCAGGTAGACACAGGGGGAAGAGTGCAGGGAGGCAGAGGGACCTTCCGGTCCCTCTGACAGCAGCAGCGGAGGGAAGCTTCTCTTCCCTGCCACTGCTAACACTCTCTATCTGACTGGTCGCATCCCGTGCGACCAGGTCAGATAGAGCACTTGCAGGCATGGTCGCATCTGATGCGACCATGCCAGGCATGTGGTTAAAGGTGCTGTACCTACAATTTACCATGAGTCCTGAAAGATCCAATACTCAGTTGTTGTTTTCTATTGCATGCATATTTAATGTATGTTCCTAGTTCTGACCCTAGAAACCATTAAGAAGTGTTCTCATACCCCTTTATATGGAACACTGTTTATAGCATGGAAAAGGCAACTAGGAACCTACAGTACAATGATCTTGCGACAGCAGTTGGTCTCAGGCCTAAATAATCCTTTTACAATCCATTAGCTGAGCATGAGACGTCCATGACCAATGTGTTTTTCATTCTTAATTTTGAATGCAACATTTGCTCTCATCACACAGCCCATGCCCTGTCCCTAATAGAATCTTTATTTTTATCTAAGGAGAGAGGACACAACATCCGTGTATCAGAGCTCTCAAATTCTTTACCTTTATTTACATACAGAATAAGTGACACGGCTCAGGTCTCCCATGCATATTGTATAAACACAAAGCAGATGGTTAGAGAAGGGCAGCAAGATTAGGGTACATGGACAGTAGCTGGGTGCAGTCTGCCCTTAAGGAGAGCTAGGATAAAGAAAGGAAACTGATCGATATAGAAAAAGGAAAAAAAAAAACAAAAAAAAGGTTAGGTACATGAATGAATGCCTAGATAATGACTGAAACATCTCAAGCCCCAGCATTTGCATTTACCATAACCAATGGAGAGCCTGATAAAGCAATGAAGGAAGATGAAAGCAAAAGCCGTTTCCATGACAGCAGAATGCATATCCCATTGTGGATTCCATTCATTCTTTACATTTTTAAGGAGTTTTGCCAAAAGCAAGAATAACTTTTGAGCTTTCCCATTTGTACTTAAGAAAAACAAAACCTACCAACCTGTGATGCATGTGCAATGTATAGCGCTCACTGTTAGCAGAGTATACCTATATATGATCATCTTATGCAACCAACTTAAGGTGCCCCACAAGTGCTGTGATTTGGCAAATTAGGCCATTTTAAATACTGACATCCTAGAATGGCACAGAAGGCAGGTGCTCATCTGACCATGAATAGGACCATCGCCTGACGGCACTAATATAGCTCCGTCAATATAAAAGTATGGCCAAATATGACAGATCCAGCACCTAATTGTCAGGTGAGTTAGCCAGTGTATGTCCAGCTTTACTCTACACACTACAGATACCGTCTTTGTGTCCCTGAGCCAGTCCCTGGACACCATCAGTATACAGACAGTATAGGAAGATCCGTTTTATGTTTTGACACCAGAGGAAAGGTAATTCACTGTAGCATTCATCTCTCTCACGCTCGCTCTCCCCCTCCCCTCCAGTACCCCATCAGGGTCTGTGACTAGCAGAGTTACCATGAAATGATCACACGATATGCTGTGCTACCATACAAATCACAAATACCTTTGTCATGTAATGAAAGCCACCAGGCTAGTGATGTGCAGGTACATGCAGGACTGGGCAAGTGGAACCAGTGGTTGAAAACAGGTTTTTCTTGTAGTGAAAATAAACAATATGCATATCTCAGTTGTAAAAGAGTGTAATTGTAGTATATACTTAAGTGCAGGCAACCATTTTGTGTGCTGATCAATATTCAGACAACAAAGAAGCTGTAATATTCATGAGGCATGAGGCACTTGCTAGTGAACTGACTGCATCTTCCTGAGTAATGGCTACCTACAGTCATGTATACGTGTTGGGTACACTTTAAACAGAAGTACATGCTGGCTGAAATAATATCACTCCCAAGATGGCTATGTCATTACAGCAAGTAAGTGCCAGGGTATATATGTCATTAAGGAAGAGATTGGCCCTAAGGTGCATCCACTATTACTGGTAAACGCTGGAAAGTAAATCTGAAAAACTGCAAGTGTTAGGCCTTCTATACAACACTACCTGTTAGAGGTATTCCAATGTTTCTAGAATATGGTTACCATGTACAATCCTTTTATAGTACTTGTCATAGCATAACTCTACGTCTTACACAATACAATAACATTTTCCACTCTGCAGCAATTCTGAAACGTTGTACCCATGCACTGCAGGCAGACACTGTCTGTGCCAACCAATATTCATGAGAATGCAGTGTACCAGTTGACTATCAATGCATTAGTAATTAAGTGTGTTACTAAATTATGAGGCACAAAACACTTGATGCCTCTGAGAGGTTACACATACTGTAGGACAAAAAAGTACACAGTTGATACACACATACATATACTGCCTGCAGCCTCAGACATTATCAGTATGTTGGAAAAATGCAGATTACCACTCAGCATTGCAGATGTTTAAAACAGTAACACTGAATGTCTGAGGATTCAGCTCCTAGCGGAGCATGTGTGACAGGTTCCACACAGGCTCAGAGAAAGGGACACTTCACTATTCCAGGATTGCCCAGTGAGACCTGATGCCGTGTATTGTAACAAAGTCTGTCCAACTGTTCAGTGCCAGGATGATCTTCAGCATAGTGCTGTGCACTTGTCTCTATACAGCTCTCCTAATCAGTCTTTGGTTCATCAGCTGCCCATTCTTCTCTCACAGCCTTCCTCAGTCACATGGCAGCTCTGAGCTATAAAACACAGAAACATTGCTCCCGAGCCTACTTCTGTTCCTGCTCCTCAGACAGTGAAGTCACTTCTATGGTGGTGTGTTCCTCCTCTCCCTCCCCTGACTCACAGGGCATGGCTACAATAGTACTGCCAGCTGGTGCTAGCTGAGCCAGGTTTTGTATTGTTGCACCCAGCCCTTGCAAAGTGAGAAGTTGGATGGGACTCACTACTTTTAGAACGGTGTTGCTGTCTTGCATGGCTGCAGTACTCAGGACAGTAAGGTTGGAGGAGTCAGGGTGAATCTCCAGTGTGCTGGGGAAATTGCTCCCTGAAGGGGCAAGGATAGTGTAACCTCCCAAGACAGGGGAGGAGGGCGAGTTGGCTTGGGAATACGAGTTCTTATTTATCACAGAGGAGCAGGAGGACACAGGGATGCCGGTGGACAGTATTTTACTGAAGGGGAGACTTGTCAACTGAGAGAGAGACATTCCCTGTGGCAAGGTGATCTGCGTTTGTTGAGAAGAGACCTGTGAGCCAATAGCAGCAGGGCCGGATGTAGCTCTGGTTAACCGTGGTCTCTTAGCTGCAGGGGGTAAGGTGACCGGTGTAAGAGTCATCAGGACATTGTTGAGATGCTGAGATTTGTGTTTGAGTTCCTTGGCCCGTCTCCGATGCTCATCACACTGCTGCTCCAGTGCTATGGAGACATTTGTTACAAAATTAATGTACAGCTCAAGTATTTGTGTAATATCATAATTGTTTATAAATAATAAGAATTTACTTACCGATAATTCTATTTCTCGGAGTCCGTAGTGGATGCTGGGGTTCCTGAAAGGACCATGGGGAATAGCGGCTCCGCAGGAGACAGGGCACAAAAAAGTAAAGCTTTTACCAGATCAGGTGGTGTGCACTGGCTCCTCCCCCTATGACCCTCCTCCAGACTCCAGTTAGGTACTGTGCCCGGACGAGCGTACACAATAAGGGAGGCAATTTGAATCCCGGGTAAGACTCATACCAGCCACACCAATCACACCGTACAACTTGTGATCTAAACCCAGTTAACAGTATGATAACAGAAAGAGCCTCTTAAAGATGGCTCCTTAACAATATAACCCGAATTTGTTAACAATAACTATGTACAGTATTGCAGATAATCCGCACTTGGGATGGGCGCCCAGCATCCACTACGGACTCCGAGAAATAGAATTATCGGTAAGTAAATTCTTATTTTCTCTATCGTCCTAAGTGGATGCTGGGGTTCCTGAAAGGACCATGGGGATTATACCAAAGCTCCCAAACGGGCGGGAGAGTGCGGATGACTCTGCAGCACCGAATGAGAGAATTCCAAGTCCTCTTTTGCCAGGGTATCAAATTTGTAGAATTTTACAAACGTGTTTTCCCCCGACCACGTAGCTGCTCGGCAGAATTGTAATGCCGAGACCCCTCGGGCAGCCGCCCAAGATGAGCCCACCTTCCTTGTGGAATGGGCCTTAACAGATTTAGGCTGTGGCAGGCCTGCCACAGAATGAGCAAGTTGAATTGTGTTACAAATCCAACGAGCAATCGTCTGCTTAGAAGCAGGGGCACCCAACTTGTTGGGTGCATATAGTATCAACAGCGAGTCAGATTTTCTGACTTCAGCCGTCCTTGAAATGTATATTTTTAAGGCTCTGACAACGTCCAACAACTTGGAGTCCTCCAAGTCGCCAGTGGCCGCAGGCACCACAATAGGTTGGTTCAGGTGAAACGCTGATACCACCTTAGGGAGAAAATGCGGACGAGTCCTCAGTTCTGCCCTATCCTAATGGAAGATTAGATAAGGGCTTTTATAAGATAAAGCCGCCAATTCAGATACTCTCCTGGCGGAAGCCAGGGCCAGTAACATAGTCACTTTCCATGTGAGATATTTAAAATCCACCTTTTTCAATGGTTCAAACCAATGGGATTTGAGGAAATCTAAAACTACATTTAGATCCCACGGTGCCACCGGAGGCACCACAGGAGGCTGTATATGCAGTACTCCTTTAACAAAAGTCTGTACCTCAGGAACTGAGGCCAATTCTTTTTGGAAGAATATTGACAGGGCCGAAATTTGAACCTTAATAGATCTCAATTTGAGACCCATAGACAATCCTGATTGTAGGAAATGTAGGAAACGACCCAGTTGAAATTCCTCCGTCGGAACACTCCGATCCTCGCACCACGCGACATATTTTCGCCAAATGCGGTGATAATGTTTCGCGGTGACTTCCTTCCTTGCCTTAATCAAGGTAGGAATGACTTCTTCTGGAATGCCTTTCCCTTTTAGGATCTGGCGTTCAACCGCCATGCCGTCAAACGCAGCCGCGGTAAGTCTTGAAAGAGACAGGGACCCTGTTGTAGCAGGTCCCTTCTCAGAAGTAGAGGGCACGGGTCGTCCGTGACCAACTCTTGAAGTTCCGGGTACCAAGTCCTTCTTGGCCAATCCGGAGCCACTAGTATTGTTCTTACTCCTCCTCACCGTATAATCTTCAATACCTTTGGTATGAGAGGCAGAGGAGGAAACACATATACTGATTTGTACACCCAAGGTGTTACCAGTGCGTCCACAGCTATTGCCTGTGGATCTCTTGACCTGGCGCAATACTTGTCCAGTTTCTTGTTGAGGCGAGACGCCATCATGTCTACCATTGGTCTTTCCCAACAGTTTACTAGCATGTGGAAGACTTCTGGATGAAGACCCCCCTCTCCCGGGTGAATATCGTGTCTGCTGAGGAAGTCTGCTTCCCAGTTGTCCACGCCCGGGAAGAACACTGCTGACAGTGCTATTACGTGATTCTCCGCCCAGCGAAGAATCTTGGTAGCTTCTGCCATTGCACTCCTGCTTCTTGTGCCGCCCTGTCTGTTTACATGGGCGACCGCCGTGATGTTGTCCGACTGAATCAACACCGGTTTTCCTTGCAGGAGTGGTTCCGCCTGGCTTAGAGCATTTTAGATTGCTCTTAGTACCAGAATGTTTATGTGAAGAGACTTTTCCAGGTTCGTCCATACCCCCTGGAAGTTTCTTCCTTGTGTGACTGCTCCCCAACCTCTCAGGCTGGCGTCCGTGGTCACCAGGATCAAATCCTGTATGCCGAATCTGCGGCCCTCCAATAGATGAGCCTTTTGCAACCACCACAGAAGATATACCCTTGTCCTTGGCGACAGGGTTATTCGCAGGTGCATCTGAGGATGCGACCCTGACCATTTGTCCAACAGATCCCTTTGGAAAATTCTTGCATGGAATCTGCCGAATGGAATTGCTTCGTAAAAAGCCACCATTTTTCCCAGGACTCTTGTGCATTTATGTACAGACACCTTTCCTGGTTTTAGGAGGTTCCTGACAGGTCGGATAACTCCTTGGCTTTTTCCTCGGGAAGAAAAACCTTTTTCTGAACCGTGTCCAGAATCATCCCTAGGAACAGCAGACGTATCGTCGGAAAACAGCTGCGATTCTTGGAATATTTAGAATCCAGTCGTGCCGTCGAAGAACTACTTTAGATAGTGCTCTTCCGACCTCCAACTGTTCTCTGGAACTTGCCCTTTTTAGGTCGTGCAAGTAAGGGATAATTTAGATGCCTTTTTTCTTTGAAGAAACATCTTTTCGGCCATTACCTTGGTAAAAAGGCCCGGGGTGCCGTGGATAATTCAAACGGCATCGTCTGAAACTGATATTGACAGTTCTGTACCACGAACCAGAGGTACCCTTGATGAGAAGGACAAAATTTGGACATGGAGGTAATCCTTGATGTCCAGGGACACCATATAGTCCCCTTTTTTCCGGTTCGCTATCACTGCTCTGAGTGACTTTATCTCGATTTGAACCTTTTATGTAAGTGTTCAAAACATTTTAGATTTAGACTATGTGTCACCAAGCCGTCTGGCTTCAGTACCACAATATAGTGTGGAAAAATAATACCCTTTTCCTTGTCGTAGGAGGGGTACTTTGATTATCACCTGCTGGATATACAGCTTGTGAATTGTTTCCAATGCTGCCTCCCTGTCGGAGGGAGCCGTTGGTAAAGCAGACTTCAGGAACCTGCGAGGAGAAGATGTCTCGACTCTCCAATCTTTACCCCTGGGATAATACTCGTACGATCTAGGGGTCAACTTGCGAGTGATCCCACTGCGCCCTGAGACTCTTGAGACTACCCCCCCACCTTGAGTCCGCTTGCACGGCCCCAGCGTCATGCTGAGGACTTGGCAGACGCGGTGGAGGGCTTCTTTTCCTGGGAAAGGGCTGCCTGCTGCAGTCTACTTCCCTTACCTCTATGTCTGGGCAGATATGACTGGCCTTTTGCCTGCATGCCCTCATGGGAAAGGAAAGATTGAGGCTGAAAAGACGGTGTCTTTTTTAGCTGAGATGTAACTTGGGGTAAAAAAGGTTGGATTTCCCAGCTGTTGCTGTGGTCCCCAGGTCCGATGGACCGACCCCCAAATAACTCCTTCCCTTTATACAGCAATACTTCCATCTGCCGTATGGGATCTGTATCACCTGACCACTGTCGTGTCCCTGACATCTTCTGGGAGATATGGACAACGCACTTATCTTGATGCCAGAGAGCAAATATCCCTCTGTGCATCTCACATACATATATATAGAATGCATCCTATTAAATGCTGTACATGAATAAAATATTTTCAGTCAGGGAATCCGACCAAGCCAACCCAGCACTGCATCTCCAGGCTGATGGCGATCGCTGGTCGCAGTATAACCACCGTATGTGTGTATATACTTTTTAGGATATTTTTCCAGCTTCCTATCAGCTGGCTCCTTGAGGGCGGCCGTATCTGGAGACGGTAACGCCACTTGATAAGCGTGTGAGCGCCTTATCACCCTAAGGGGTGTTTCCCAACGTACCCTAATTTCTGGCGGGAAAGGGTATAACGCCAATATTTGCTATCGGGGTAACCCTACGCATCATCACACACTTCATTTTATTTTATCTGATTCAGGAAAAACTACAGGTAGTTTTTTCACTCCCACATAATACCCTTTCTTGTGGTACTTGTAGTATCAGAAACACGTAACACCTCCTTCATTGCCCTTAACGTGTGGCCCTAATGAGAAATACGTTTGTTTATTCACCGTCGACACTGTATTCAGTGTCCGTGTCTGTGTCTGTGTCGACCGACTGAGGTAAATGGGCGTTTTTTAAAAACCCCTGACGGTGTTTCTGAGACGCCTGGACCGGTCCTAATAGATTGTCGGCCGTCTCATGTCGTCAACCGACCTTGCAGCGTGTTGACATTCTCACGTAATTCTCTAAATAAGCCATCCATTCCGGTGTCGACTCCCTAGAGAGTGACATCACCATTACAGGCAATTTCTCCGCCTCCTCACCAACATCGTCCTCATACATGTCGACACACACGTACCGACACACAGCACACACACCGGGAATGCTCTGACAGAGGACAGGACCCACTAGCCCTTTGGGGAGACAGAGGGAGAGTCTGCCAGCACACACCAAAAACGCTATAATTATATAGGGACAACCTTATATAAGTGTTTCTCCCTTATAGCATCTTTTATATATATACAATATCGCCAAAATCAGTGCCCCCCCTCTCTGTTTTAACCCTGTTTCTGTAGTGCAGTGCAGGGGAGAGCCTGGGAGCCTTCTCTCCAGCTTTTCTGTGAGAGAAAATGGCGCTGTGTGCTGAGGAGATAGGCCCCGCCCCTTTTTCGGCGGGCTCGTCTCCCGCTATTTTTGAAGTTAGGCAGGGGTTAAATATCTCCATATAGCCTCTGTGGGCTATATGTGAGGTATTTTTTGCCTCTAATAAGGTTTTTATTTGCCTCTCAGAGCGCCCCCCCCAGCGCTCTGCACCCTCAGTGACTGTTGTGTGAAGTGTGCTGAGAGGAAAATGGCGCACAGCTGCAGTGCTGTGCGCTACCTTTATGAAGACTCAGGAGTCTTCAGCCGCCGATTTTGGACCTCTTCTCTCTTCAGCGTCTGCAAGGGGGCCGGCGGCGCGGCTCCGGTGACCATCCAGGCTGTACCTGTGATCGTCCCTCTGGAGCTAGTGTCCAGTAGCCAAGCAGCAAATCCACTCTGCACGCAGGTGAGTTCACTACTTCTCCCCTAAGTCCCTCGTTGCAGTGATCCTGTTGCCAGCAGGACTCACTGTAAAGTAAAAAACCTAAGCTAAACTTTCTCTAAGCAGCTCTTTAGGAGAGCCACCTAGATTGCACCCTTCTCGTTCGGGCACAAAATCTAACTGGAGTCTGGAGGAGGGTCATAGGGGGAGGAGCCAGTGCACACCACCTGATCTGGTAAAAGCTTTACTTTTTTGTGCCCTGTCTCCTGCGGAGCCGCTATTCCCCATGGTCCTTTCAGGAACCCCAGCATCCACTTAGGACGATAGAGAAACATCTGTTGTTTTTCAGCTGCCAAAACCAGAATCAACAGATACTACATTTATCAGAGCTAAAGTTGTTCACTCTAAAGGTGCATACACACTTGCCGAGAAAATGAGCAACGTCGCTTATTTCCACCCTTCCTGAGCGACGTCGCTCATTTTCTCGGCAAGTGTGTATGCCGCCGACTAGTGGGTCATTAACGACCCTCGCTGTGACCCGTGCAGGCAGCTCAATCTAGACTGTCGTCCAAGAGCTGCCTGCATGGCCCGGCCACTGCGTGACGTCACTGAGCGATATGAATGTCATATTGCTCCTTGTGCATGCCTGGCCACCACGGCCCGGGAGGGTAAACACTAGGCGGTCGCTCACAGACCACGTCGCCTAGCGTGTACCAACCTTGAGAATCGGACAGTAAAATAATAACAGTAAATTACAGTAAAATAATACCATTACATAACATACAGGGCAAAGATAATTTCTGGAAGATATCGTAGGGACAATACCTGCTAAGTCCCTGGTGTACTGCTCCCGAGACCGGTCCATTTGACTCTTGTGACTAGCCAACACTTTCTTAATCAGGTCCAACATTCCAAAATTCTGCACAATGTTGTTAAGCAGCACGGCATCTTTTAAAAGAAAAGATACATAAAAGAAACATGATTCGCAAAGGAACCAACACAAACACGTGAAATCAAGGAGTGCAGTGTAAAGTAAAGTGTGACTCATTGCAGAAGAGGAGGTAAAGGATAAACAGGCTGAAGACATAATTGCCTAGAAAAGCAAATAAACAGTGTAGAGTGGGTTAAATGGTAGAAAAGCAGTGACCATATACCTGAAACTAATAAGAAAGCAGGGTTGTTACACATAGACTGAATGCTCCAACTGATAAAGGCCCAAACACAGATGTGAAAAGCAAAGCATATAAGTACATCTTCCTAATAATGGTTTTCAAAGTAATTGAGTCTCATTTACAGTTTAGTGTACACTCATCTGGTAGGTGCAGTTTTGCACCTTGGCGAAACCAGTTTGAGCTGCCGTGACGGTGTGATTAATAGTCCGCGAAGAAATTTAGATTTGGGAGGAGGGTGCCTCCTTGGTCAGTTCAATTTATATATTTTGTTAGGCACCACAAGGTGTATGTAGTTCCATAGATGATGTAGACATAACAACAAACAGTATGACTACAATTCACAACAGTGAACCATTGATTGAGTACAAAGTATAAATACAAAAACATCGCAGTAAAACCACAGGCAGGGAGTGACAAGTATCAAGTTGTAGGCTGTGGTGAACCCATCATATGGGTTAGCCATCAATGTAAAAAGTCACTGAAGGGGAGAAAGAGATAAAAAAACACAAGGAGAACTGGTGGGAGCATAGTGCAAGGGTGAGAATAAGAGGAAGAAGTCAGAAGAGAGAGGGAGTCTTTCACTCTGGATCCTCAGTCTGAACATTCAAGAGAGTCTAATGAGCATAAAGCAGAAAAATCCCACCAGCCTCTGGCCATTAACACTGGAGCAGGCAGGTGTGGGCACACCCCAGCAGTAGAACACAGATTTTTCTTCAAATAATATGAGCAACTTGTGCAGTGGGGTAGGGCCTGAACCAACTGGTAGAAAAGGTAGGCAGATTAGGGAAGCATGGAGAAAGAAAGAATATCCATTGGAACTTGCCAGATAGCTTTTGATTAGTACTGACAGACACTGGTGTAGTTCTCACGGGGCCTTGCACTGGCGATTACACATTATCTTTGAAAGTCATTGACAAATCTCTCTTTATCTTTTTCATCTGCAGGTTTTCTGCAGCTGGATTATGATGAAATCCTTGGTGATTGACTGTCTAGAACAGTTTTTGTGGATGTACAATCTTGGGGGTCATTCCGACCCTATCGCTCGCTGCAGTTTGTCGCAGTGCAGCGATCGGGTCAGAACTGCGCATGCGCCGCAGACAGAGGCGGCTGAGACAGAGGCGGTCGCTGGGCGGGAGGGGGCTGAACGGCGGCGTTAAACCGCCGCTTAGGGGGAGCGGTCCGGCCAACGCAGGCGTGGCAAGACCGTTGGGGGTCCGGGCCGATGCTTCTGTATTTGTGCGGGGGGGCCGGCACAGACATGCGGGGCGGGCTAGCCCTGTGCTGGGCGTCCCCCCGCATGTCTGAGTTTATGATCATAGCTGTGCTAAATTTAGCACATCTACGATCAACTCGGAATGACCCCCCTTGCCATTTGCAGCCAAAGCATAGATGAAAAGTTGGATAGCCTTTCCTAGGATACCAGAAGCAACAGCTCAATGTAAAAGCTTCCACTGTTCCAACTGAGGGCCCGATTCAGTCCTGATCGCAGTTGTGCGAAATCGCCCAGCGGGCGATTCTCGAATGACTGCGCATGCACCGCAATGCGCACGCACGTTGCCAAACAGCACCAGGATGGTGCTAAAATTTTGCACGGGCATTCGCAAGGTGATTGACAGGAAGCGGACGTTTGTGGGTGGTAACTGACCGTTTTCCAAGAGTGTCAGGAAAAACGCAGGCGTGCCCTAGCGTTTTCAAGGTGGATTTGTGACATCAGCTCCGGACCCGAACAGCCTGTTTGTATCGCACTGTAGGAGCAAATCCTGGGCTACGCACAGACTGGAAAAATCATTTGATGGGGAGTTGCGAACGGATTTGCAGCTGTCCGCTGTCCGGCAGAATTTTCGCATGCCGCACACATTCATTCGCACACTTGCACAGGGTTTGTTTTCACTCTCCCTGGGCGGCGACTATCTGATCGCAGACCTCTGCAAATTTGCAGCACAGCGATCAGGTCTGAATTAGGCCCCGAGTCTGTTTAGGTACTGTTCAAAAAACCACAGCCTCCACAACATGAGCTGCTAAATGACTAGACACAGACCTTCATCCTGAGGTCTATCGTTTAGATAAAATGGTCCCCATAAAGCACGGCTATGGAATTCATGAAAAATCTGTCTATGATAGCAACACAGTGTGCTGACTTATCTTGCGGAGACGGGCTGACACTGAGACGAGCTGACAATACCGGAAGCCAGAGACTGGACGTGCCGGGAGACGGGAGCAGGCCAAGCCGTGTGAGGACGGAGGAGCGTGCGAGGGACGGGAGGTACCGTAAGCCTGAGTCGCAAAACTCCCTCCGCAGCAACTGCAGGGGACGGGACGGGGGTGCTGGGAGCCAGAGGCGCAACAACTGCAGGGGATGGAGGTGCCGCGACTGGAGCGCTGGAAGCCGGAGCTGCTGCAAGGGGCCTGAGCCTCAGGGACTGCAGGACAGTTGACCCATCGATAAGAGGTGAAGGGAGGAGGTACAGCGGTGCCGCAGGAGAGGGCCCCCACAGATAAGGACAGAGAAGTATTAGCATATCAATTTTACTATATTACTGTTTTGCATTATTGAATAGTACATAAGTGACTGTTCTTCTTTTCTTTTTTCTCTCCCCCATCGTGAATATTATTTTTCTTCACAGCTAGGCAATAGTACTGTATTGTTTAGTATAGTTTGTATTGTTTTGTTGAAGGTAACAGGGAGTTAGCATTTACTACGAAAAAATGGGTGGGGCCATGATTGAGGATCTCGTTCAGTGAATGTCGTGCATGATGTATGCACACCTGGAGCAACCGTCCCAGTGTGAATACATCTGCGCGAGGTGTGTGCGAACGGCTGCCCTGGAAGCCCAGGTTACTGATCTAGAGCAAACCGTTACGCGTCCGAGGGATATTAACAATCTCGAGCAAAGCTTAGATAGAACGATTGAGGAGTTGCAGGGGGGGACACCGGTAAACGAGGACAACCAGGTTGCCAGCTGGGTCACAGTTAGAAGGACGAAGATTCGGTGGATGTTAGTGAGGAAATGATGAAGCCGGAGGAGACTGTTCCCTCTAGAAACCGGAGGAGCGGTCCCTCTGGCACAGATGGAATAAAAAAAGATAGCAAGGTACCTAATCAGATTGTGGTGGTAGGGGATTCTATTATCAGGAAGACAGATAGGGCAATCTGCTACCGGGACCGTGATCGCCATAGAGTCTGTTGTCTCCCGGGTGCTCGGGTATGGAACATCGCAGAGCGGGTAGAAAGATTGTTGGGAGGGGCTGGGAACGACCTTGTGGTCTTGGTGTATGTTGGCACCAACTACAAAGTTAGTGGAAGGTGGGATGTCCTTAAGAAAGATTATAGGGACTTAGGCAATAAACCTAAGGCAAGGACATTTAAGGTAATATTCTCCGAAATATTACCCATGCCACGTGCTAGCCCAGGGAGACAGAGGGAGATAAGGGAGGTAAATGTGTGGCTTAGAGACTGGTGTAAGAAAGAGTGGTTTGTGTTCCTGGAACACTGGGCGAACTTCTAAGTCAGGCGCCATCTTTTTTGTCATGATGGACTGCACCTGAATGAGGAGGGGGCAGCAGTGCTGGGGGGGGGGATGGAAGAGCCATTCCAGCACTACAAGGATTACAACAAAATATGCAAAAAAGAAATAAGAGCGGCTAAAGTAGAAACTGAAAAGCTAGTGGCAAAGGAAAGTAAATCAAACCCAACATTTTTTTTTTTTTAAATATAATCAACAGCAAAATATTAAAGAAGGAGAGTGTCACAACTGAGGGCTGGTGCTGACCAGGGGGAATCCTCAGTTGTAGGGGCTGAGGTATATGTGTACCTGGGAGGCAGTACAGGGTTCTTGAACATGCAGGGAACCTTTAGAACAAATGCCCGAAGGCGTGACCAAGACAACGAAGGAAAGTTCAAAGGTTTTATTAAACACAGTTCAGAGGAATACTGATGATAGAAAACCGATGGAGACTTGGGATCGATGGCGGAACACCGATGGAGACTTGGGATCGATGGCGGAACAACACCGATGGAGACTTGGGATCGATGGCGGAACACCGATGGAGACTTGGGATCGATGGCGGAACAACACCGATGGAGACTTGGGATCGATGGCGGAACACCGATGGAGACTTGGGATCGATGGCGGAACACCGATGGAGACTTGGGATCGATGGCGGAACACCGATGGAGACTTGGGATCGATGGCGGAACACCGATGGTGACTTGGGATCGATGGCAAAACACCGATGGTTACTGGGGATCGATGGCGGAACACCGATGGTTACTGGCAGGGCAGAGCACCGCTGGAAGCTAGAAGCTGGAAGCCGGTCTCAGGTAACTGCCAGTCACAGGGAGCAATGTAGACACTGCAGAGTCAGGCTGTACTGCAGAGAAAGTCCATGGAAGAACTGCACACTGGAATCACTGTAGACAATTGAAGCACTGAACATCTTTCCAGCCCAGGAACAAGATATTTATACCAGCTGGGGAACAGGGATTGGCTGGCTGATTAAGCAGAGACCAGAGTGCAGCTGCTGGGTAATTAGGTAGAAACCAGAGTGCAGCTGATAGGCTGAAAAGCAACATGTGATGAAAGCAAACATGGCTGCGCCCATGTTTGCTTCTGGAGGGAAAGATTGTTTGTAACTTGCATGTGAGCTTTAACCATGAAGCTGCCAGAATCACAGTGAAGAGTTTTGAGACAATGAGATGCAGCGTGCTGCATGCAGACAGTGCAGATGGAATCCAGGCTTGGAACACTGGGACAGTCTCAGGAGGCATTTGGAAGGTAAATACTGATAAGGAATTACCTGGATCGTGACAGCACCCCCTCCTTTAGGAGTGGCCCCAGGACACTTCTTATAAATTCTTTACCTGAACAAACGGAAGAATCTAGATTGAATCCTGATGAACTTGAACTGGCTGGAACCAGAGGAGACTGTACTGGACCTATGGACGAGACCAGACAAACTTGAACCGGCTGAGACCGGCGGAGACTTTGGGCCGACGGATAGGACAGGATTGAGTTTGGAGACCGTTGAATCAGCTGGAACTGAAGGAGTCTTTGGACCTACGGATGGAACCGGATTGGGTCCAGAAAAGCTTGAACCGGCTGGGATCGGAGGAGTCTTTGGATTGACATTCGAATCAGCTGGAACTGAAGGAGTCTGAATCCGGTTAGAACCGGAATGAGTGGTATCTGAGTGTTCAGTTAGACCATCCTGGACATGGTCCATGCTGGATGCCAACAGGGTGGTGCTCTCTGAAGACGGCAAACAGGAGTTCATAACTGCATCTGTAGCACAAAAATTTCCATCTGGGAACTTGGCTCTGGATACTTCCCTTGGGGCTGAAACTTTGGTGACCCCTCCTGGGGTTGACGAATCAGACACCTCTTTCAGGGTTGTTTTCTCCAGCACCCCTCCTGGGGTTGACAGATCAGAAACTCCTTTTTGAGAAGACTCATATGCCCCTACTAGAGCTTGAACATTGGATACCCCTCCTGGGGTTGTAGACACAGACGCCCCTTCTTGGGCTGTAGACACAGACGCCCCTTCTTGGGCTGTAGACACAGACGCCCCATCTTGGGCTGTAGACACAGACGCCCCATCTTGGACTGAGTAAAGAGCGTCATCATTCCAGGAAAGTTCGGACGCTAGGATCTGGTACTGTACCAGATATTTACCGACTGTTCGTGTCCCCTGACGTAGCCTGAGGATATCAGAGGAGGCAGAGGTCACACGACCTGGTTCGTCAAAGATGCACCTGAAGGTTGCCACGAAGTCTGCATATGAAGAGAGCAGGGCATCAGACTTCTCCCATAGAGGTGATACCCAATCGAGGGCGGAGCCACTGAGGAGGGAGATGATGTAAGCAACCTTGGTGCGGTCAGTTGGGAAACTGCCAGGTTGTAACTCGAAATATATCTCACACTGCTTTAGGAAACCCCGACAGGCTTTTGGGGAACCATCAAACTTGGCAGGTGTCGGTAAATGGAGACAAGGAGCAGAAACAGGAATGGTGGGTGGGGATACCACCAAAGGTACTGCAGTCGGCACACTGGACGCCCCTGAACCACGGAGGGTTACTTGTATTCCATCCAGCCGAGAGGAGAGGTCCTGGAGACAGCGGATCACATGGCCCTGTGCAGTCTCCTGACGTTCAAGGCAGGCTGCAAGTTCTTGCATCGGCCTGGTCGCTTGGACCTGGTCTCCGGCCGGATCCATTAGGTCAGTGCTTACTGTCACAACTGAGGGCTGGTGCTGACCAGGGGGAATCCTCAGTTGTAGGGGCTGAGGTATATGTGTACCTGGGAGGCAGTACAGGGTTCTTGAACATGCAGGGAGCCTTTAGAACAAATGCCCGAAGGCGTGACCAAGACAACGAAGGAAAGTTCAAAGGTTTTATTAAATACAGTTCAGAGGAATACTGATGATAGAAAACCGATGGAGACTTGGGATCGATGGCGGAACACCGATGGAGACTTGGGATCGATGGCGGAACACCAATGGAGACTTGGGATCGATGGCGGAACACCAATGGAGACTTGGGATCGATGGCGGAACACCGATGGAGACTTGGGATCGATGGCGGAACACCGATGGAGACTTGGGATCGATGGCGGAACACCGATGGAGACTTGGGATCGATGGCGGAACACCGATGGTGACTTGGGATCGATGGCAAAACACCGATGGTGACTTGGGATCGATGGCGGAACACCGATGGAGACTTGGGATCGATGACGGAACACCGATGGTTACTGGGGATCGATGGCGGAACACCGATGGTTACTGGCAGGGCAGAGCACCGCTGGAAGCTAGAAGCTGGAAGCCGGTCTCAGGTAACTGCCAGTCACAGGGAGCAATGTAGACACTGCAGAGTCAGGCTGTACTGCAGAGAAAGTCCATGGAAGAACTGCACACTGGAATCACTGTAGACAATTGAAGCACTGAACATCTTTCCAGCCCAGGAACAAGATATTTATACCAGCTGGGGAACAGGGATTGGCTGGCTGATTAAGCAGAGACCAGAGTGCAGCTGCTGGGTAATTAGGTAGAAACCAGAGTGCAGCTGATAGGCTGAAAAGCAACATGTGATGAAAGCAAACATGGCTGCGCCCATGTTTGCTTCTGGAGGGAAAGATTGTTTGTAACTTGCATGTGAGCTTTAACCATGAAGCTGCCAGAATCACAGTGAAGAGTTTTGAGACAATGAGATGCAGCGTGCTGCATGCAGACAGTGCAGATGGAATCCAGGCTTGGAACACTGGGACAGTCTCAGGAGGCATTTGGAAGGTAAATACTGATAAGGAATTACCTGGATCGTGACAGCGAGTATAGGCCCTTTAAAGGACAAACTGGGAGTCTTAATCAAAAACGATAACGACATAGCGGATAAATTAAACAAGTTTTTCTCATCAGTATTTACAATAGAGGACCAGATGCAGGAATTAACACCCAACCTTAATAATGATAATGTCCAACTGCTAAGTGCTTATTTAAGTGAGGAAGAAGTCTGCGACTGATTAAAGAAAACTAAGATTAATAAGTCACCTGGTCCCAACGGTATTCACCCACGGGTTCTCATGGAGCTACGCTCCGAACTTGCAAACCTCTATTTTTGATCTTCAAGGATTCACTTACATCAGGCATGGTTCCCAAAGACTGGCGTATAGTGGAATTAGTGCCGATTTTCAAAAAGGAAGTAAAGCAGAACAGGCAATTATAGACCAGTTAGTCTTACATCTATAGTGGGGAAAGTACTGGAAAGCATTCTAGGGGATAGTATACAGAAGTTCCTTGAAGCCAAAAAGGTTATTAATGGGAACCAACATGGATTTGTGAAGGATAGATCATGTAAAACAAACTTACTAGGCTTTTATGAAACAGTGCTAACCTTGATCAGGGTAAGGAGGTGGATGTAATCTTTTTAGACTTTGCTAAAGCTTTCGACACAGTACCGCACATGAGACTTATCTAAAAGTTACAAGAACTGGGGCTAAGGAGCACAGTATGCACGTGGGTTAGTAATTGGTTAGATAATAGGGAGCAGCGCATTGTGGTAAATGAAACTTTTTCAAATTGAACAAAAGACTAAGTGGTGTACCACAAGGGTCTGTACTTGGATCACTATTGTTCAACATTTTCATTAACGATCTAGTAGTAGGTCTTGAGAGCATGGTGTAAATTTTTGTAGACGATACCAAACTATATAAGGTTATAAATTCGGAGGGAGATGCGGAGTCTCCAGTTAAACTGGAATCATGGGCAGCAAAATGGAGAATGAGTTCAATACAGACAAGTGCAAGGTAATGTCACTTGGTAGCAAGAACAAAAATAACATCTACATACTTAATGGGGTGATTTTAGAGGACTCCATACTGGAAAAAGAATTAGGAGTACACATAGATAACAAACTTAGCAGCAGTACCCAATGTAGGATTGCAGCAAAAAAAGCTAACAAGGTATTAGCATGTATAAAGAGGGGAACTGATGCAAGCGCTGAGAGTGTTATACTCCCACTATATAAATCACTAGTGAGGCCACATCTAGAATACTGCGCACAATACTACAAAAAAGGATATCCTGAAACTAGAAAAGGTTCAGAGGCGGGCGACCAAACTAATTAAGGGGATGGAGATGCTGGAATACCAGGAAAGATTTGCATGGTTCGACATATTTACACTGGAAAAGAGAAGACTAAGAGGGGACATAATCAACATTTATAAATATTTAAGGGGACAATACACAGAGCATGAGGGGGATCTGTTTTTGGTAAGATCAACACAGACAACACGTGACACCCGCTTAGGTTAGAGATTCTGCACACAGAGGCGAAAAGGCTTTTCTCCGGCAGGGTCCACAGGTTATCCACAGGATAACATTGGGATATGATGAAGCGACAGCGGATTTGCACCAATCGGTCAAACATTTTCGGCCTCCCAGCATGTAACAGGCCCGTCCATATATTCTCGCCTCCTGGCTCAGGCAAATCATTTTTTTGTTTGGTGCGGCAGGAGCCGGACCATGGTCAGAGGGCTGCTGAATTTTAGCAGTCCTAAGCTTTCTTATTTTATTTTTATAGTCTATTTTTTTCTTGAGTGATCTTTCTAAAAAGCGTCTTATACGTACCTTAGAAAGAGTCGCTCAAACAACTCTCCGTCGGGTCGCGACAACGCTTACCCACGAGTACAGTGCTGTTGCGGCGGGCGTCTGTGTCGGATATACTAGCAGGTCCAGCAGACATTACCAGGCTGTGGCGGGAGCAAGGTAAGGCATCGGTTCCGCTTAGAAGGGGAATACGGACACAGCCGCACTGTTTTGGGAGGAGACTACCAAACAGTCACTGACGTGGCTGCCACCTCAGGTGCACCAGCGCTAGGCCTTAGAATTCAGAGGCTCCAAGAATAGTATGAGGCTGCAATCCCTAGGGTTGATGTCAGCAGTGGGGAGTCAGACGCCCTTCTGGTCGCCCCTCTCCCCAGTTCATGACCAGTTTCCTCCGAGTCTCCCGCCATGAACTGTTTCCCGCTTCCATCTCAGACGCTGTACACTAAGGGGACCCAGTCGCAGCATAGGCAGCTGTGTGACGGGTGCATCTGTGTTCACTATAGGTTCATGGAGCGGCAGTGTACACTAGTAGCGTCTGGATCCACTCAGCGTTCGCAAACGTACCGATTGGTCCTGGAAGCGAGGTGAGTCTCCCTGTATCCCACTCTACTGCGTACGGGTAATACAGCACTACGTCTCTACCTTTTTGAGTACGAATAGTTGGATAAGTGCCTATTGCATATAAGTCTGTATACTATTACTGTTGTTTCTTTCGCTGTGCGTCTGAATACGGTAGATCTGTTTAAACATGATTCAGGAATATGTTCTCCTGCATACTTGAAATGTAGTGTAGTTGATTATGTGCTCATATTGCTTATTATACTAATGTATAACATGTGACTGACTGCTAGTGTGATTGCTGACTTTACTATATATTCTGTCAGTTTTTTTCTATTCCGATCCTCAATGCTGGTACATGGGTAGGGTCGGATTGTAGGTCACTTTAAAAAGCTTAACGTGATTACAGTCACAAATTGTGTAGTACACAGTGGAAATGTTGATTATTTATCATGTCTTACAGCGGCAAGGGTGAGGAACATACACTCACAGCAACACCAACATTCATATCATGTTTGTCTTGCAAAGCTGTGTTAACCTTTCAGGATCTGGTTCAGGATGGTTTGTGTGCAAATTGTTTTAGCTTTCAACAGCGTCTCTTGAAAAATACAAGGCAGATTCAGGTGCAGGTTGATCCACCTTGGGCTATGTTTGCACAGACATTATCCAGTATAGCTGAACTGATAACTCCTCCAACTCCTGTACCAGGGATAGATTACATGATTAATCCTTACATGCAGCTTCCCACCTGTGGTTTATCATTTCCAGCAGCAGCCTCTCAAAAGAAACAGGCTGATAAGCCAGTGGTAAGTAAATCTTCATCCTCACAGGCTACACATGTATCAGATGAGGATTCATCGGAGGATGAAAGCTCAATAAAATCTACTTCAGCATACGAAGAGGAGGAGGAAGGTCTCAGCTCAGTGGATATAGCAGAGTAAATTAGAACAATGAAAGCCATTCTATGCTTAGAGGATTCAGCAGAGCCTGTGTTAAAAACCAAGGCACCTGTGTTTAAATGTCCCAAAACAGTTAAGACTGAGTTTCCAGGGTCAGATCAGCTGACAGAAATCATGGAAGAGGCTTGTGCTATGCCCAATAAGAAGTTTAGAATTCCTAAGACATGGAATTCCAATTATCCTCTTCCAGCTGGGGATTGT
Organism: Pseudophryne corroboree; assembly: GCF_028390025.1. Taxonomy (NCBI): domain Eukaryota; kingdom Metazoa; phylum Chordata; class Amphibia; order Anura; family Myobatrachidae; genus Pseudophryne; species Pseudophryne corroboree. The sequence goes on from NC_086446.1 coordinate 276,866,232, forward strand.
TTAAAAAGGGAGGTGGCTCATAAAGTAGATACGCATGTGATTCAATTAGTGCGAAAATCTACATTAGCTTTGCCTTCAACATCATTAAATTATGTCATGGATAGGAGAGTGGATGTTTTTTTTTAAAACATTTTTTCCCTGTCTGGGGCAGTCATAAGGCCAGCCATGGCTTCAGCTTGGATGGCAAAGGCAGTGGCTGCCTGGCCTGAGACATTGGAAGGGGATTCTTAATCGCTTCTAGAGAGCAAAAATCCCATATAGCACATATAAAACAGGCTGCAATGTTTTTGGAAGAAGCAGCATTGGATATGGGTACTATTGCCTCCAGGGCATCAGCTTCAACAATAGCTGCTCGCAGAGCAGTTTGGCTATGTACGTGGAAAGCTGATTCAGAATCTAAGAAGGGTTTGGAATCTTTGCCTTTTTCTGGAGATATTCTTTTTGGTAAAGAATTGACAGATATTTTGGAGTCAGAAGCAGACTCCAAGAAGGTAAAGTTTCCTTCCACATACAATTTCAAACCTAAAGTTCCGGCTTTTCGGTCTCAAGGAAAAGCTAAAGGAAAAAGTTATGGCAGGCAGTCCTAATACAACAAGTCTGTTAATACTAAAAAGTATTGAGCTAAGAGGACCGGTTGGTAAAACAGATAATAAGCCATCAGCCTGATGGTGCAGGCCTCCACCTGGGGGATCCCAGGGTGGGAGGTCAACTTCTTCAGTTTGCACAGATCTGCCAGCAGTCTACAACAGATACCTGGGTGCAAAAAGGAGTATCTCTAGGTTATGCTTTTGCCTTCAAGAAGCACCCTCCTCAAAGGTTTTTTTTGTATCAGCCGATCTCGGGTAGAGACGAAGGCCAGGGCTTTGCAAGAGGCAGTTCAGAAATAGTTTTAGTCAGGAGTAGTCATTCCAGTTCCTCCTGCGCAACGAGGATAGCGTTTTTACTCCAACCTGTTTCTAGTTCAGAAACCAAATGTGTCAGTTCGGCCCAATCTCAATCTCAAACTGCTGAACAAATACATTTGGGTACCTCTGTTTCATATGGAGACATTACGTTCCATCATTTTGGCCGTGGAGCCAGGGGATTATATGGTATCCCTGGATATACAGGATGCTTACCTACATGTTCCTATACCACTGTCCCATCAGTGCTATCTCAGGTTCGCTATCCTCCAACAGCATTTTCAGCTCCAGGGCCTACCTTTTGGGTTAGCCACAGCCCCCAGAGTATTTACCAAGATTATGGTGGTTATGGCAGCTTATCTCCACCAGCAGGGAATAAGAATTTTTCCATACCTCTACGATCTTTTAATCCTGGCACAGACACAGGATTTGCTCTTATATCATCTGTAACAGACAATAACGTGTCTGCAGAACCACAGGTGGCTCATAAATTGCGCAAAATCATCTCTGGTTCCGTCACAATGGATGACTCACTTGGGAGCTGTACTGGATTCAAGTCTTCAGAGAGTAATTTTACCTCTGAACAAGATATCCAAGGTCCAGTCAAGGATTCAGGACTTGTTACAGTCAAAAGGTATCCATTCACGCAGCAATGCGCGTGATGGGTTGGATGGTGTCAACATTCGACATGGTGGAGTATGCACAATTCCACTCGAGCCCTCTGCAGCGTCTGATTCTTGCCAAATGGAATGGGTTGCATCAGACGATAAAAACACGGATTATGTTTCTTACGATTGAAGTAAGAAGGTGATTAGCCTGGTGGCTACAGACATCCCATCTGGAAAAGGGGAGACCCTTTTGGATATCAGATTGGGAAATTTTGACGACAAACGCCAGTCTCCAGGGCTGGGGAGCAGTGTTTTCAGGGGAAATGGACCAAGGAAGAAAGTTGCCTGCCAATAAACATATTGGAACTTCGGGCCATTTACATGGCACTGATTCAGGCAAAGGACATTCTTTGGGGAAAACCAGTCCAGATCCGCTCGGGCAATGCGACGGCAGTGGCATACCTCAACTATCAAGGAGGAACTCGCAGCCGAAAAGCGATGAAGGAGATAAGTCACATACTAAAGTGGGTAGAACTTCATCATCCAGCCTTGTCCGCAGTGTTCATTCCGGGAGTCCTAAACTGGGAAGCGGGTTTTTTCAGTCGACATGCCATTCAGGCAAGTGAATGGGCTCTACACCCGGAGGTCTTCCAGACTCTAGTAGACAAGTGGGGGTTGCCAGAGATAGATCTCATGGCGTCCCATCAGAACAACAAAGTTCTCGCATACGGGTCAAGAATAAAGGATCCCAGAGCGATCTTTGTGGATGTCCTGTCGGTGAGATGGGACTTTCATCTGGCTTATGCGTTTCCTCCAATCACCCTATTACCCAGGGTGGTGAGAAAGATACAGCAAGGAAAGGGTGCCGTGATACTAATAGCTCCGGCTTGGCCCAGAAGGCACTGGTACACAATTCTGCAGAGAATGTCGATGGATGCTCCCTCAACGTCCAGATCTACTGATGCAGGGTCCTTGTTATCACAGACATCTGAATCAACTGTCTTTGATGGCGTGGCTCTTGAAACCTCTATCCTGAAGTCAAGAGTATTCTCACAACAGGTAATTCAAACAATGCTCAAAGCAAGGAAACCTTCCTCAGCTCACATTTATCACCGAATATGGCAAAGCTATATTCATTGGTGCAGTGAACGGAAAACGGAGCCTAAGTCTTTCAGAATTTCCAGGGTCTTCGTATTCCTTCAGGCAGGAATGGATAAAGGTTTGAAGGTGGCTTCCTTGAGAGTGCAAGTGTCAGCATTGACTGTATGGTTCCAAAAGAAAATGGCCAATTTACAGGATGTGCGTACTTTTTACAGGGAATGCTGAGCATTCAGCCTCCTTTTGTTCCTCCTACAGTGCCTTGGAACTTAAATTTAGTCCTAAAGGCTCTTCAAGTTGCCCCATTTGAAACACTTAATAAAGTGGATCTTAAATGGTTGACAGCTAAAATGCTCTTTCTACTGGCCATGGCGTCAGCTAGAAGAGTGTCAGATTTAAGGGCATTGTCATGTCGTTCCCCATTTCTGATTTTTTATCCAGATAAAGCAGTTCTCAGAACTAGATCTGGGTATTTTCCCAAGGTGGTGTCTAAATTCCACCTTAACGAAGAAACTGTAGTCCCGGCTTTCCAGGTACCAGTCCTTTTTGCGGGAGATGCATTGCTGGACGTGGTCCGTGCATTAAGGCTCTACATGGATCGTACCATTGCCATCAGAAAGACAGATTCTCTCTTCATTCTCTACGGATTTCACAAGACAGGATGGCCTGCTGATAAGCAGACACTAGCACGGTGGCTTCGGATGATGATTTCAGAAGCATATTCTCAAGCTGATCTCCCTGTTCCGGCTAATGTCTCTGCTCACTCTACTCGTAAGGTAGGTCCATCATGGGCAGCACAATGTGGTGCTTCAGCAGAACAGATATGTAAGGCAGCCACATGGTCTTCCATTAACACATTCATTAGACATTATGCCATGGATACCTTTGCCTCTCATGACGCTGAATTCGGGCGAAAGATTCTCCTATCCAATCAGCAGCGTCCCCACCACTACATTGCTTTGGTAAATCCTAATGTTATCCTGTGGATAACCTGTGGACCCTGCTAGAGAAATATACGTTATGGTAAGAACTTATAATTGATAACGGTATTTCTCCTAAGTCCACAGGATCCACAGGGATCCCACCCTGACGCACCTGATTTGAGGATCCTTTTAACTCACTAACCTCTTCCTTCTTGTACGGAAGGGTATGTATGTGTGTTCTTCTCGCCTGATTAGGGCTATCTATGATGCTCCTGCCTTGAGCTTTGGAATACAACTGATCTGCCTGAGCCAGGAGGCGGGGATATATGGACGGGCCTGTTGCATGCTGGGAGGATGAAAAGCTTTGACCGATTGGTGCAAATCCGCTGTCACTTCATCATATCCCAATGTTATCCTGTGGACTTATGGTAAGAACTTACCGTTAATAACGGTATTTCTCCTAACGTATATTTTCACAGTAAGGACAATACGAGTTTGGAATTCACCGCCTGAGGGAGTAGTAATGGCAGACTCGGTCAATAGTTTAAGAATGGGCTAGATAAATTCCTAATGGATAAGGATATACAGGGTTATGGAGCATAGATCACGCACTTTAGTTATAATAAAATGAGGAAAAAAGACACAACGGCCATCTTTAGCAACAGATAAAATTAGTCCTGAAAATAATACAGCGTGGGAGAACACAACCTCAGAAACTACGTAATTTGCATTAATCACCTGGGTCCTCATTTGCCACACTAGTGTAGGTCACCTTAACTACCCAGTCAGCAGCGAGGCGGACTGCCCAAGCAGATTCAGGCCAGACTAATGCTGTTCATACACTAGAACGATTTGGACGCTACCAACATTACATCGTATGCAAACCATGCATTATTTCGGTACTAATATGATTCAATACGTGGTCCCGGGGGTCGAATGTCACATCCTCTGCTCATACATGCAGGCCATATTATCAGTCGTAATTGTATGCACATCGTGTGTCATAAAAACACCAAATAGTCAGTCCAGGACTGCCAGGGAGTTTAAGGGAAATCGTGAGAGGAGTCGTATCTGATGCTGGTCATTCTAATGTATGGCCAGCTTAAGTTTTTTGAAGACAGTCAAGAAGGCAGCAGAAGCAGGTGCTATGTCTGAAAATCCTCCAAAATGCTCCATGTTGAGCTATTTGATGTGGTAAAAAGTGGTTTCTAGAATAGCATCCCTGACATGCAGACTAGACACATTCACAATCTAACACTAACTTCCTGAAGTGGGACATCACTGCAACACTTTAGTCAAAACATAGGTTATAGTGTGTGGATATAAATATATTATGGAGACTACTATTCGCCACATCAAATAGTGGATTCATTTACACACACACACACACACACACACACACACGCTCGAACTGTCATTTTTCAAACCCAGTCTGTGACATGGCAGTTAGGAGCTGATTGGCTAGGACTTTATCTCTGTCCACTTTACCTCCATCCAAGGCTTAGTAACTAGATCGCATAAAAATAATAATAATAATAATAATAATAATAATAATAATAATAATAATAATTAAAACACAAGAAGCAAGTATTTTATGTAATTATATAAACATAATTAAATATTAAGTGCACATCTTCTATAGTGTAGTTAGAATGTAAACCTCATTTTGACGTTATTAGCCATATCTCCAGCTGATCGTGAATAGACTCCTCGTCTCTCCTCTTCAACAGGTAATCATATTTAGATCACCACTGCAGATTATCTAAACTGTTAGCATTGAAATGTTATCTTGGTAATCAGGTGATAAAGAATTATTACATTGCCATAAGCATGAGGCATCTGCTTTTCTATTACATTGCCTTTTGATGCGTTGTTATAGATAAATAGGGATTTTTGCTATCTTCTGACTATAGACTGAGTGAGGGCAGGACTTTTTGTTAAATTCTAGATGGTTGGTGTGTTAGTTTGTTTATATTAGCCAATTAGTGGCAGAACACAGGTATAGACTTTTAATGTGTCAGCTTTATCTACCAGCTTAATAACTATAGCCATAGGATACCAGTCATTGGATATATGCAAGCTGACCTTATTACATCTGCCAAGGAACTTTAGGTGCTTTACAAAAGGAATATGCTGCGCCTTTCAATATTGTTTGACCATCATTTGGTGGTGTGGACTGTTCATGCCACTGTGGCACTTAGAAACACAGGCCAGATATTTTGCTGCAGAAGTAGAATGGCACTTTATGCATGTATTTTCATATTTCTAAGTGACATTTATACGGCCCTAGCCAACAATATTTTACCGTTTATTGTCTATGTAATTGATTTGGGTTTTATTTTTTTTTATTTTTTTTATTAAACAGTTTTTTTTTTTAATACAGGAGTTGGATTGTTGTACTACAGAATTGGTTAAAGCATACTCATTTTGCTTATAGTGGTTAATTAATTGTTTTCTAAAGGCGAATTGGTTTAACCCAGAGTTGGCAGCCTTGCAATTTTCTGCAAATACGGACTGGGTGCGCTTTATCTGTTCTTCTTTTGTGTTCTTATTTTTCAAACACAGCCAGCAACATGGCAGTTAGGAGCTGATTGGCTGGCACTTTACCTCCTTTCACTTTATCTCTCTCCAAGGCTTAGTACAACAGACTCCTAAATCTATTCACTGGAGGTGCCAACAATATAATTTCCTTAATACAGAAAAATAAATACAAAAGTCAAGAATACTCTAACAATATATTTTGGAATAAGGCATATAGGAGCAACATACTATTTCAGTAGAATTGCATTTTTCTCTGCTAAATAGATAATGTACCTTGTAACTCGAAGAGGGGCGTTTGTAACCGCTCTTTCAGTCCTTTCATCGTCTCCAGCAGCTCCTGGTGAAACTCTTGGATAATGTCACCTAGCAGCCCAGCATCCCGCAGACCTTGCCAGAAAATCAGGGTGTCATCTGCACAGGAAAAGGAGCAGTGATTATGTAATTAAGATAAAACAATACTGAATGAATTGAGCTCAAAGCATATATACAGCCAATGGTCTATTCATGGACTTAGCATGCCATAGAGGCAAAATAATATTTGTTGTGAGAGTATAATAAAAACCATGAACATTTGAGCAGAATGCATACCAACATTTCCAAGTTAAACAGGATGGCCTTGGCCACGCCCACTCAGCCATGCCCCTAGTACAGTATAACATACCATACCTCATTGTGGTAAAGGACACACATCCCATCACGCTTTGGATGCTCCCTGACAAATTGGAACAATCCCACACAAGATGGGATTTTTGGGTTGAACGGAGAGGCCGGTAAAATAAGATTTTACTCACCGATAAATCTATTTCTCGTAGTCCGTAGTGGATGCTGGGGACTCCGTAAGGACCATGGGGAATAGACGGGCTCCGCAGGAGACTGGGCACTCTAAGAAAGATTTAGTACTACTGGTGTGCACTGGCTCCTCCCTCTATGCCCCTCCTCCAGACCTCAGTTAAGGAAACTGTGCCCGGAAGAGCTGACATTACAAGGAAAGGATTTTGGAATCCAGGGTAAGACTCATACCAGCCACACCAATCACACCGTATAACTTGTGATAACATACCCAGTCAACAGTATAAACAACAACAGAGCATCAGACAAACCTGATGCAACCATAACATAACCCTTATTTAAGCAATAACTATATACAAGTATTGCAGAAGAAGTCCGCACTTGGGACGGGCGCCCAGCATCCACTACGGACTACGAGAAATAGATTTACCGGTGAGTAAAATCTTATTTTCTCTAACGTCCTAGTGGATGCTGGGGACTCCGTAAGGACCATGGGGATTATACCAAAGCTCCCAAACGGGCGGGAGAGTGCGGATGACTCTGCAGCACCGAATGAGCAAACACAAGGTCCTCCTCAGCCAGGGTATCAAACTTGTAGAACTTTGCAAAAGTGTTTGAACCCGACCAAGTAGCTGCTCGGCAAAGCTGCAATGCCGAGACCCCTCGGGCAGCCGCCCAAGAAGGGCCCACCTTCCTTGTGGAATGGGCTTTTACTGATTTTGGAGGCGGCAAGCCAGCCGCAGAATGAGCCTGCTGAATCGTGTTACAGATCCAGCGAGCAATAGTTTGCTTTGAAGCAGGAGCACCCAGCTTGTTGGATGCATACAGGATAAACAGCGAGTCAGTTTTCCTGACTCCAGCCGTTCTGGCTACATAAATCTTCAAAGCCCTGACTACATCTAGTAACTTGGAATCCTCCAAGTCACGAGTAGCCGCAGGCACCACAATAGGTTGGTTCAAATGAAAAGATGACACCACCTTTGGCAGAAATTGCGGACGAGTCCGTAATTCTGCCCTGTCCATATGGAAAACCAGATAGGGGCTTTTACATGACAAAGCCGCCAATTCTGACACACGCCTAGCCGAAGCTAAGGCCAATAGCATGACCACTTTCCACGTGAGATATTTTAACTCCACGGTCTTAAGCGGCTCAAACCAGTGAGATTTCAGGAAACTCAACACCACGTTAAGATCCCAAGGTGCCACTGGTGGCACAAAAGGGGGCTGAATATGCAGCACTCCCTTTACAAACGTCTTAACTTCAGGTAGAGAAGCTAGTTTTTTATGAAAGAAAATGGATAGGGCCGAAATCTGGACCTTAATGGACCCCAATTCTAGGCCCAAAGTCACTCCCGACTGTAGGAAGTGAAGGAAACGGCCCAGCTGGAATTCCTCTGTAGAGGCATTCCTGGCCTCACACCCAGCAACATATTTTCGCCGTATACGGTGATAATGTTTAGCCGTCACGTCCTTCCTAGCCTTTATCAGCGTAGGAATAACCTCATCCAGAATCCCTTTTTTTCTACTAGGATCCGGCGTTCAACCGCCATGCCGTCAAACACAGCTGCGGTAAGTCTTGGAACATACAAGGTCCCTGGCTGCAACAGATCCTGCCCTAGAGGCAGAGGCCATGGGTCCTCTGTGAGCATTTCTTGCAGCTCTGGATACCAAGTCCTTCTTGGCCAATCCGGAACAATGAGTATTGTTCTCACTCCTCTTTTCTTTATGATTCTCAGCACCTTGGGTAAGAGAGGAAGAGGAGGAAACACATAAACAGACTGGAACATCCACGGTGTCACCAGTGCGTCTACAGCTATCGCCTGAGAATCTATTGACCTGGCGCAATACCTCTGTAGCTTTTTGTTGAGGCGGGATGCCATCATGTCCACCTGTGGCAGTTCCCACCGACCTACAATCTGCGCGAAGACTTCTTGATGAAGTCCCCCCTCTCCTGGGTGGAGGTCGTGCCTGCTGAGGAAGTCTGCTTCCCAGTTGTCCACTCCCGGAATGAACACTGCTGACAGTGCTCGTACGTGATTCTCCGCCCATCGAAGAATTCTGGTGGCTTCTGCCATCGCCACCCTGCTCCTTGTGCCGCCTTGGCGGTTTACATGAGCCACTGCGGTGATGTTGTCTGATTGGATCAGCACCGATTGGTTGCGAAGCAGGGTCTCCGCTTGACTTAGGGCGTTGTATATGGCCCTTAGTTCCAGGATATTGATGTGAAGGCAAGTCTCCTGACTTGACCACAGTCCTTGGAAACTTCTTCCCTGAGTGACTGCCCCCCACCCTCGGAGGCTTGCATCCGTGGTCACCAGGACCCAGTCCTGAATGCCGAACCTGCGGCCCTCGAGAAGGTGAGTACTCTGCAGCCACCACCGGAGAGACACCCTGGCCCCGGGGGATAGGGTGATTAACCGATGCATCTAAAGATGTGATCCGGACCACTTTGTCCAGTAAGTCCCATTAGAAGGTCCTCTCATGGAACCTGCCGAAAGGAATGGCCTCGTATGATGCCACCATCCTTCCCAGGACTCGAGTGCAGTGATGCACTGACACCTGTTTTGGTTTTAATAGAATCCTGACCAGTGTCACGAGCTCCTGAGCTCTCTCTATCGGGAGATAAACCCTTTTCTGGTCTGTGTCAAGGATCATGCTTAGGAGAGGCAGATGAGCTGTAGGAACCAACTGCGACTTTGGAATATATAGAATCCAGCCGTGTTGCCGTTACACTTCCAGAGAAAGTGATACGCTGTTCAGCCACTGCTCTCTTGATCTCGCTTTTATGAGGAGATCGTCCAAGTACGTGATAATAGTGACACCTTGCTTCCGCAGGAGCACCATCATTTCCGCCATTACCTTGGTGAATATTCTCGGGGCCTTGGAGAGACCAAACGGCAACGTCTGAAATTGGTAATGACAATCCCGTACCGCAATTCTGAGGTACGCCTGATGAGGTGGATAAATGGGGACATGAAGGTATGCCTCCTTTATGTCCCGAGTCACGATAAAATCTCCCCCTTTCAGGCTTGTAACGACCGCTCTTAGCGATTCCATCTTGAACTTGATCCTTTTCAGGTATATGTTCAGGGATTTTAAATTCAATATGGGACTGACCGAACCGTCTGGTTTCGGGACTACCACATGGTCGAATAATAACCTCCTCCTTGTCGAAGGAGGGGAACCTTGACCACCACCTGTTGAAGATACAATTTGTGAATTGCAGTTAACCCTGTTTCCCTCTCGTGGGGGGAAGCCGGCAGGGCCGTCAGTGAGAAAGCATTTTATCAAAGTCCAGCTTGTATCCCTGAGACACAATATCTATTGCCCAGGGATCTAACAGGGAGTGAACCCACTTGTTGCAGAACTTACGAAAGCGTGCCCCCACCGGGCCTAGCTCAGTCTGTGGAGCCCCAGCGACATGCGGTGGATTTTCATAGAGGCCGGGGAGGACTTCTGTTCCTGGGAACTAGCTGTGTTGTGCAGCTTCCTTCCTCTGGCCCCGCCTCTGGCAAGAAAGGACGCATCTCGGACTTTCTTGTTTCTTTGTTCGAAAAGCTGCATTTGATAATGACGTGCTTTCCTAGGCTGTGCAGGAATATAAGGCAAAATATCCTAATTACCAGCTATAGCCGTGGAGACCAGGTCCGAGAACCCTTCTCCACACAATCCTCAGCCTTCCATATGCCACTTAAGTTGGCATCATCTGTCCATCGCATATTCTACAGGACACGTCAAGCAGAAATCGACATAGCTTTGACTCTAGGACCCAGTATACTCATGTCTCTTTGGGCATGTTTGATTATATATATATATATATCTCTCTTAAGACAGCATCTTTAATATATATACATATCTCTCTCTCTCTCTCTATATATATATATATATATATATATATACTAGGGTCTCAATTTCTGCCGATAAGGTACCTGTCCACGCCACCTCCAGCGCTATAAACCCATGCCGACACAATCGCCGGTCTTAGTAGTGTACCAGAATGTGCACGCTATCTGCAGGATCCCTGAGAATAGCTAGGGCTACCTTCTGGGCAAACGTGACACCCTAGGGGAAGATTCCCATCACATCCTGGCCCTAGTGGGGAAAGGATACTGCCTGAGAATTCTTTGTGGGAAGCTGCAGTCTCTTGTCTGGAGATTCCCGCTCTTTTTCCTCATGAGAGGAGGGAAATTTACCTCAGCTTTCTTCCCCTTAAACATGTGTACCCTTGTGTCAGGGACAAATGAGTCATCAGTGATATGCAAATCATCTTTTATTACAATAATCAAATATTGAATACTTTTCTGCCATTTTGGCTGTAACTTTGCATTATCGTAGTCGACACTGGAGTCAAACTCTGTGTCGATATCAGTGTTTATTATTTTGGATAGTGAGCATTGTGAGACTCTGAAGGTCTCTGCGCCATAGGGACAGACATGGGTAGATTTCCTGTCTGTTCTCTAATCTTTTGTGCAATAAATTCACCTTAGCACTTACACATATCCAAACATGGTGTCGGCGTTGTCGACGGAGACACCCTCTCACACACATATTTGCTCTATCTCCTCCTTAGGGGAGCCTTTTACCTCAGACATGTCGACACACACGTACCGACACACCACACACACAGGGGATGCTCTATTTGAAGACTGTTCCCCCACAAGGCCCTTTGGAGAGACAGAGAGAGTATGCCAGCACACACCCCAGCGCTATATGACCCAGGAATCACACAGTAACTTAGTGTTTACCCAGTAGCTGTTGTATATATTGTTTTTACGCCAAATTTATGTGCCCCCCCTCTCTTTTTCACCCTCTCTATCGTGCTTCTGCAGGGGAGAGCCTGGGGAGCTTCCTCTCAGCGGAGCTGTGGAGAGAAAATGGCGCTGGTGAGTGCTGAGGAAGAAGCCCCGCCCCCTCAGCGGCGGGCTTCTATCCAGGGCTCATGCACATTACAGTGCCCAGCTGTATATATGCTGCTTTTTGCCAGGAGGTACTCAATTGCTGCCCAGGGCGCCCCCCCCCTGCGCCCTGCACCTTACAGTGACCGGAGTGTGTGGGTTAGTGTGGGAGCAATGGCGCACAGCTGCAGTGCTGTGCGCTACCTCATATGAAGACAGGAGTCTTCTGCCGCCGATTTTGACGTCTTCTTGCTTCAACCCGCCGGCTTCTGTCTTCTGGCTCTGCGAGGGGGACGGCGGCGCGGCTCCGGGAACGGACGACCAAGGTTAAGTTCCTGTGTTCGATCCCTCTGGAGCTAATGGTGTCCAGTAGCCTAAGAAGCGCAACTTAGCCGCAGTTAGTAGGTTTGCTTCTCTCCCCTCAGTCCCACGTAGCAGAGAGTCTGTTGCCAGCAGAAGCTCTCTGAAAATAAAAAACCTAACTAAAATACTTTCTTAATAGCAAGCTCAGGAGAGCTCACTAAAATGCACCCAGCTCCTTCCGGGCACAGATTCTAACTGAGGTCTGGAGGAGGGGCATAGAGGGAGGAGCCAGTGCACACCAGTAGTACTAAATCTTTCTTAGAGTGCCCAGTCTCCTGCGGAGCCCGTCTATTCCCCCATGGTCCTTACGGAGTCCCCAGCATCCACTAGGACGTTAGAGAAATATAAAAATAAGAATTTACTTACCGATAATTCTATTTCTCGTAGTCCGTAGTGGATGCTGGGGACTCAGTCAGGACCATGGGGAATAGCGGCTCCGCAGGAGACAGGGCACAAAAATAAAGCTTTAGGATTAGGTGGTGTGTACTGGCTCCTCCCCCTATGACCCTCCTCCAAGCCTCAGTTAGGATACTGTGCCCGGACGAGCGTACACAATAAGGAAGGATATTGAATCCCGGGTAAGACTCATACCAGCCACACCAATCACACCGTATAACTTGTGATCTGAACCCAGTTAACAGTATGACAAACGTAGGAGCCTCTGAACAGACGGCTCACAACAATAACAACCCGAATTTGTTTGTAACAATAACTATGTACAAGTATTGCAGACAATCCGCACTTGGGATGGGCGCCCAGCATCCACTACGGACTACGAGAAATAGAATTATCGGTAAGTAAATTCTTATTTTCTCTAACGTCCTAAGTGGATGCTGGGGACTCCGTCAGGACCATGGGGATTATACCAAAGCTCCCAAACGGGCGGGAGAGTGCGGATGACTCTGCAGCACCGAATGAGAGAACTCAAGGTCCTCCTCAGCCAGGGTATCAAATTTGTAGAATTTTGCAAACGTGTTTGCCCCTGACCAAGTAGCAGCTCGGCAGAGTTGTAATGCCGAGACCCCCGGGCAGCCGCCCAGGATGAGCCCACTTTCCTTGTGGAATGGGCCTTGACAGATTTAGGTTGTGGCAAGCCTGCCACAGAATGTGCAAGTTGAATTGTGCTACAAATCCAACGAGCAATCGTCTGCTTAGAAGCAGGAGCACCCATCTTGTTGGGTGCATACAATATAAACAGTGAGTCAGACTTTCTGACTCCCGCCGTTCTTGAAATATATATTTTCAATGCCCGGACCACGTCCAACAACTTGGAATCCTCCAAATCGTTAGTAGCCGCAGGCACCACAATAGGCTGGTTCAGGTGAAACGCTGACACCACCTTAGGCAGAAAATGAGGACGCGTCCGCAGTTCTGCCCTGTCCGTATGGAAAATCAGATATGGGCTCTTATATGATAAAGCCGCCAATTCTGATACTCTCCTGGCTCAAGCCAGGGCCAGTAGCATGGTTACTTTCCATGTAAGATACTTCAACTCCACCGATTTGAGCGGCTCAAACCAATGGGATTTGAGAAAATCCAAGACTACATTAAGATCCCACGGTGCCACTGGGGGCACAACCGGGGGCTGTATATGTAGTACTCCTTTTACAAAAGTCTGGACTTCAGGAACTGAAGCCAATTCTTTCTGGAAGAAAATCGACAGGGCCGAAATTTGAACCTTAATGGACCCCAATTTGAGGCCCATAGACAATCCTGTTTGCAGGAAATGTAGGAATCGACCCAGTTGAAATTCCTCCGTGGGGGCCTTCCTGGCCTCACACCACGCAACATATTTTCTCCAAATGCGGTGATAATGTTGTGCAGTCACCTCCTTCCTGGCTTTTACCAGTGTAGGAATGACCTCTTCCGGAATGCCTTTTTCCCTTAGAATTCGGCGTTCAACCGCCATGCCGTCAAACGCAGCCGCGGTAAGTCTTGGCATAGACACGGTCCCTGTTGAAGCAGGTCCCGTCTTAGAGGTAGAGGCCACGGATCCTCCGTGAGCATCTCTTGAAGTTCCGGGTACCAAGTTCTTCTTGGCCAATCCGGAGCCACTAGTATCGTTCTTACTCCCTTTTGCCGTATAATTCTCAGTACTTTTGGTATGAGAGGCAGAGGAGGGAACACATACACTGACTGGAACACCCACGGTGTTACCAGAGCGTCCACAGCTATTGCCTGAGGGTCTCTTGACCTGGCGCAATACCTGTCCAGTTTTTTGTTGAGGCGGGACGCCATCATATCCACCATTGGTTTTTCCCAACGGTTCACAATCATGTGGAAGACTTCTGGATGAAGTCCCCACTCTCCCGGGTGTAGATCGTGTCTGCTGAGGAAGTCTGCTTCCCAGTTGTCCACTCCCGGAATGAATACTGCTGACAGTGCTATCACATGATCTTCCGCCCAGCGAAGAATCCTTGCAGCTTCTGCCATTGCTGTCCTGCTTCTTGTGCCGCCCTGTCTGTTTACGTGGGCGACTGCCGTGATGTTGTCCGACTGGATCAACACCGGCTGACCCTGAAGCAGGGGTTTTGCCAGACTTAGAGCATTGTAAATCGCTCTTAGCTCCAGTATATTTATGTGAAGAGACATCTCCAGGCTTGACCATACTCCCTGGAAGTTTCTTCCCTGTGTGACCGCTCCCCAGCCTCTCAGACTGGCATCCGTGGTAACCAGGACCCAGTCCTGTATGCCGAATCTGCGGCCCTCTAACAGATGAGCACTCTGCAACCACCACAGAAGAGACACCCTTGTCCGTGGCGATAAGGTTATCCGCTGATGCATCTGCAGATGTGATCCGGACCATTTGTCCAGCAGATCCCACTGAAAAGTTCGTGCGTGGAATCTGCCGAATGGAATCGCTTCGTAAGAAGCCACCATCTTTCCCAGGACTCTTGTGCATTGATGCACAGACACTTTCCCTGGTTTTAGGAGGTTCCTGACAAGTTCGGATAACTCCCTGGCTTTCTCCTCCGGAAGAAACACCTTTTTCTGAACCGTGTCCAGAATCATTCCCAGGAACAGCAGACGTGTCGTCGGGGTCAACTGAGATTTTGGAAAATTCAGAATCCACCCGTGTTGTTGCAGCACTAGTCGGGTTAGTGCTACTCCGTCCTCCAGCTGTTCTCTGGACCTTGCCCTTATCAGGAGATCGTCCAAGTAAGGGATAATTAATACGCCTTTTCTTCGCAGAAGAATCATCATTTCGGCCATTACCTTGGTAAAGACCCGAGGTGCCGTGGACAATCCAAACGGCAGCGTCTGAAACTGATAATGACAGTTTTGCACCACGAACCTGAGGTACCCTTGATGTGAAGGGCAAATTGGGACATGCAGGTAAGCATCCTTTATGTCCAGGGACACCATAAAGTCCCCTTCTTCCAGATTCGCTATCACTGCTCTGAGTGACTCCATCTTGAACTTGAATTTTTGTATGTACAGGTTCAGAGATTTCAGATTTAGAATAGGTCTTACCGAGCCGTCCGGCTTCGGTACCACAAATAGCGTGGAGTAATACCCCTTTCCCTGTTGTAGGAGGGGTACCTTGACTATCACCTGCTGAGAAAACAGCTTGTGAATGGCTTCCAATACCGTCGCCCTGTCTGAGGGAGACGTTGGCAAAGCAGACTTTAGGAACCTGCGAGGGGGAGACTTCTCGAATTCCAACCTGTAACCCTGAGATACTACCTGCAGGATCCAGGGGTCCACCTGTGAGCAAGCCCACTGTGCGCTGAAATTCTTGAGTCGACCCCCCACCGCTCCTGAGTCCGCTTGTAAGGCCCCAGCGTCATGCTGAGGGCTTTGCAGAACCCTGAGAGGGCTTCTGTTCCTGGGCAGGGGCTGCTTGCTGCCCTCTCTTACCCCTTCCTCTGCCCCGAGGCAGATATGACTGTCCTTTTGTCCGCTTGTTCTTATAGGACCGAAAGGACTGCGGCTGAAAAGACGGTGTCTTTTTCTGTTGGGAGGGGGTCTGAGGTAAAAAGGTGGATTTTCCGGCAGTTGCCGTGGCCACCAGATCCGATAGACCGACGCCAAATAATTCCTCCCCTTTATACGGCAATACTTCCATATGTCGTTTGGAATCCGCATCACCTGACCACTGTCGCGTCCATAAACTCCTTCTGGCAGATATGGACATCGCATTTACTCTCGATGCCAGAGTGCAAATATCTCTCTGAGCATCTCGCATATAAAGGAAAGCATCCTTTAATTGCTCTATAGTCAATAAAATACTGTCCCTATCCAGGGTATCAATATTTTCAGTCAGGGAATCCAACCAGACGACCCCAGCACTGCACATCCAGGCTGAGGCGATGGCTGGTCGCAGTATAACACCAGTATGTGTGTATATACTTTTTAGGGTAGTTTCCAGTCTCCTATCAGCTGGATCCCTGAGGGCGGCCGTATCAGGAGACGGTAACGCCACTTGTTTTGATAAGCGTGTGAGCGCCTTATCCACCCTAGGGGGTGTTTCCCAGCGCGCCCTAACCTCTGGCGGGAAAGGGTATAATGCTAATAACTTTTTTGAAATTAGCACTTTTCTATCTGGGTTAACCCACGCTTCATCACATACATCATTTAATTCCTCTGATTCAGGAAAAACTACAGGTAGTTTTTTCACCCCCCACATAATACCCCTTTTTGTGGTACTTGCAGTATCAGAGATATGCAAAGCCTCCTTCATTGCCGTGATCATATAACGTGTGGCCCTACTTGAAAATACGTTTGTTTCATCACCGTCGACACTAGATTCAGTGTCTGTGTCTGGGTCTGTGTCGACCGACTGAGGTAAAGGGCGCTTTACAGCCCCTGACGGTGTCTGAGACGCCTGGGCAGGTACTAACTGGTTTGCCGGCCGTCTCATGTCGTCAACTGATTTTTGTAATGTGCTGACATTATCACGTAATTCCATAAACAAAGCCATCCATTCCGGTGTCGACTCCCTGGGGGGTGACATCACCATTATCGGCAATTGCTCTGCCTCCACACCAACATCGTCCTCATACATGTCGACACACACGTACCGACACACAGCAGACACACAGGGAATGCTCTTATCGAAGACAGGACCCCACTAGCCCTTTGGGGAGACAGAGGGAGAGTTTGCCAGCACACACCCAAGCGCTATAATATATATGGGAACAACCTTATATAAGTGTTGTTCCTTATAGCAGCTTAAATATATCAAAATATCGCCAAAAAATGCCCCCCCTCTCTGTTTTACCCTGTTTCTGTAGTGCAGTGCAGGGGAGAGTCCTGGGAGCCTTCCTCACAGCGGAGCTGAGCAGGAAAATGGCGCTGTGTGCTGAGGAGAATAAGCCCCGCCCCCTATTTCGGCTGGCTTTTCTCCCGGAGTTTTAGATAATAGGATTTTGGTACTTACCAGGTAAATCCTTTTCTTTGAATCCATAGGGGGCACTGGAGTACTCTTGGGATATGGACGGCGTAGCAGAACAAAGGCACTGAATATTTAAATTTAGAACTCTCCACCCCTCCATATCCCAGAGTACCTCAGTGTACGAACCCAGTGTTTTTACTGAGCGAACTACTATAGAGAGGTTGACAATGGAGAATTCCTATAACATAACGGACAACAACAAAGTTGACCCATAACGTTAATGTCAACTAAACAGTTGACAGCATAACCGATAGACCTTTATAGTTTGAACCAATCGGTGAAAATGTGTTACCATAAGCTCCTTTGAGCTTAATACAAACCAGGTAAAATGTGTTACCCTAAGCTCCTGTGAGCTTAACACAACCCAGGTAAAACTGCTCTGGGTGGGCGTCCAGTGCCCCCTATGGATTCAAAGAAAAGGATTTACCTGGTAAGTACCAAAATCCTATTTTCTTTTTCATCCACTAGGGGTCACTGGAGTACTCTTGGGACGTACCAAAGCTTCCCTCGTGGGCGGGAGAGCTGTTTGACACTTGTAACAGTAGGCAGCCAAAGCTAGATGCTGATGCCGCAACCATTCATAACGTGTAAACGTGCACAAACGTGGTGCACTGAAGGCTATGTAGCCGCGTTGTAGACGCTCCACGACCCGCTGGGTCTGACATTCCCACAGAACCTGTGGGATGAGCTATTACTGACGTAGGCGACTGTAACCTAGCCTTAAAGTAAGCCTGACCTGTAGTCATTATTATCCAACTGGATAATGTCTGCTGAGAAACTGGCTAACCCCAGTTGGCAGCATCATAGAGAACAAACAACATATCCGTATTACGTACTGTAGACGTTCGGGACATATAGACGCGTAATGCGTGTACCACATTCAGAATTCTAGAATGTGCGGTCAACACAGGAACCACTATTGGTATATTGATGTGAAGAATAAGAAAGCGGAATTCGTCCGAAGATCTGCTTTGTCATGAGAAAACTCAAATACGGTGGCTTGGAATACAAGGCACCCAAATATGAAAACAAAACCCTTGCCGAAGCTAAGGCTAGAAGAAAAATGTTTTCCCAAGTGAGAAACTTAATCCCCATTTGTTGTAAGGGTTCAAAATATGAAAACTGTAAGAAATCTGAACCCAACCTCAAGTCGCCTGGCGCTGTAGGTGGGATAAATGGAGGCTGCACTTTGATGACACCTTGTAGAAAGGTGTGTATCGACGCAATAGAGTCAAACGTCTTTGAAAATAAGTTGACCACACAGATACCTGCACCCTCAGTGCAGATAAACGCAGTTCTCCATCCCACCCTGTTTGTAAAATAACAGAATACGGGTAACTTGAAAGATGATGTCGGAAACTTCCGAGCTTTACCACCTATATAAGCACACCAAATTTTGTAATAATGAGCTGCCTTAAGCGGCTTACTAGCTCGTAACATGGTTGGTATAACCGATACTGTAATGCCCTATTTCTTTTCTTAAGAGGGCGGTCTGAACCCCCACCCCGTCAACCGCAGCTGCGGTACATAGGTAATAGGTACATAGGTAACTATGGGTAAAAGAACGTTCCCTGTTGTAACAGGTTGGACGTATTATGAGCTGGCCAAGATCGTGTGCAAGTATTCCTTGGAGATTCGAGAAGCAAGCTCTCCGAAACCCATGAGATATCACTAGTATGACTGTGACGAACTGTCTTATGATCCGTTTTGGCAACGGAGAGAGCAGCGGAAAATGGTGGAGCCAGATACACGATGCTGAATGACCACACGAATGTGAGAGACTCCACCGCCACTGCCCTTGTGATCTGTCGTTTTGTACACATACTGAGCTTTTGTAATTGTGGCGAGATGCCATCATGTATACCTGAGGGTAACCCCTTCTGTGGGCTCACATATGAAACACCTCTGGATTTAATGTCCAGTTTTCAGGATATAAATCCTGACGGGTGAGATCATCTGTCTAACAGATGTCCACTCGCGGAATGAACCCCGTTGACATCACATAATGGTGTTCTGGGCAATTGAGGATTCGAGTTACCTGCCGCATTGCCATGCGGCATCTTGGTTCTCCCTGGTTGTTGTGTATGCAACTCCCGTTGCGTTGTCTGACTGCCCTTGGTCAGACTGAAAGCGAAGCATGTAGTGCATTGTAAATTGCACGGAGTTCCAGGACATTTATCGACAGCAATCTGTCGTGATCCGTTTTAGAACCTCTGTCGCTGATCTTTTTTTTTAACTACAACTCCTGAACTTCTGAGACTCTCGTCCAGAGTATATACACCCTCGCCCCTCTGTGGGAAACGCGAGTGAAGGGCGGCGAACTAAAGCGCTTTGAAAACACATCATTATTCTTAACAGGCGAATACACCAATGTACCGCTAGTGTGCGTGGCTTTTGCACTAATTACTAGATGTACATTTGTTCTTGCTGGTGTAGTAGGTAAATGTCTTTGATTTACCGTATTTATAATCTTACCTAGGAATTGACGTCGTTCAGACGGAATTCGATGCGATTGTTTTTGAACTTGACCTGCCACCGCAGTATACATTAGTAGCGCAAGTTAGAGGAACTCTGTCGAGACAGAGTTCTTATGAGCAGATCGTCTAAGTATGGAACGATTGTCACTGTCAGGACTCTGAGATGAGCTATCATCACCAACATCACTTTGGTAAATACCCGAGGCGTTGACAAGAAGCCAAACGGTAGACCTGAAATGGTTAATGGTTGTGGCGTTTTGCAAACGCTAGAACCTGTGATGACCAAACCGGAATGGGTAAATACGCATTGTGAAGATCAAGTGCAATTATGCAATTTTGTGGCTCCAATATGCAAATACTAACCGCAGAAAATCCATTTTCAAACTGCAGTAAGTGACTTGCTGATTGAGACTGCGACGGAGCTGTCTGGTTTTGTTACCCCAAACAGAGGGGAATAAGTAACCCTGACTCTGTTAGTGTACTACTGCCTGGTTATAAAGACAGCTGAAAACCAGCAGAGACTAAATGGCAACCTGCCAAACCGTTCGACAGAGGCAGTCTTGTCCTTTAATCTGTAAATAGCTGAGACATCCATGAGTTGATGTCTGGAAACGCAAATGTAACGTGTAAAGACGCGCTTCCACAATTGGAACATGGAGATGGCCTAAGAGGTCGTCAAGCCACTGGCTTGCTGACTGTAGCGTCCTGTCGTTACAAGGCGTGACTGTTTTGTACCACCGCCTTGAAAAAACTGAAGTCTAAAGGGATTAAACGCCGGCACAAGTATCTCCGTTTTGATACTGGATGCGGTAATGGCTGAATATCAAATTTAGGACCAAACAAGCTCTGGCCTGTCGCGCTTAAACTAGCGACGATGAAAAGTGAGAATCGAAGTAACCGGCGTTAGCAGAAGCTTTACAGATATACTCTGCAGCTTCTTTTAACAGTTCATTGTTTCCATACATAGTCTAGTGACCCAAATGTATCTTGGGTCTTTATAATGTTTGACACAGACGCATTTACCAATGGCGGATCGCGTCTTAAATAGTGGTTAGAGTCTACTCAGTCTCTGTAAAAATGGAGACATTGACTCACTGGGATTTAGCAATGTATGGTTGTCAAAAACCCCGCACTATCTGAGTGCTGGACTAATGTACCCTTCTCACTCGTAGTTATCGGTGTGAGATTTGACATAGAATCGTGCATTAAATTATAAGACCAGTTAAATAAACACCCTGGTACCCAAAGGGAAATTGGCCCTTTGGAAAGACTGTCCTTCGTTAGTGCTGGTGGAGTAACTTCCGAGACTCCGATTACCGCTCTTTTAATTTGAATTGCCAATGCTTAACATAGGATCTTTAAAATTATTTTTAGTCTGCGCTAGAGCCTTACTCGCTATGCAGACAGACACCACAATAGTCAACGGACAGACACTTGCACGACTTATTGAAGTTATTATCATATATATATTTTATTGCTGAAAAGCATATTTATATGAAACTCATGGTTGTTTCTCTCAACGGAAATCTGTAGTAAAAAGCGAAAGATTTATTCGATCTGAAGAGAAACCAGAGTATTCTTTATGTGAAAAGCAATTCACATGGGCATGTGAAACCCGAACCAAATTCCCACTAACACCCCTGCGCCTCTGGTGGCTTAGAGATGTAGGGCAGGAATGTTCCAGAATTACAAACTGGAAAAACAACAGGAAGCATGTTAAAATGGCCCCTTTGCCATGCTGACTGTGATAATCACCGAACAAGTTACAATTGTTCAGTGTTAATATAGCCTCTTATACAGTATAATCACAGTATGGGTACAACACATGCTCTATGAATATATATATATATATATATATATATATATATATATATATATATATATATATATATATATATATAGGCTCAATAGCCTATGATAATTACAGACATTAATATATGCTCAATAGCCTATTATACAGCATTAATATATGCTCAATAGCCTATTTGATAATCACAGATATTAATATATAGGCTCAATAGCCTATTATACAGTGATAATCACATACATTAATATAGGCTCAATAGCCTATTATACAGTGATAATCACAGATATTAATATATAGGCTCAATAGCCTATTATACATGATAATCATTAATATAGGTCTGATATCACAGGACAGGTTATAATACATGTCTGCATTATTTACTGTCACATCTAGCTGCATATATAACTGCTGTTTATATATGTATTTTACATACCCTTTCCGCAGTGAGCCGCCCGATTCCACCGCCCCCCTTCCCCCCTGTAACACTGTGTCTTCTCAGGAACAGCCGGGAAGACTTGCAGGGAGGCTGGCATCTGCGGTGCTGGGCGGCCGGACGGAGCAGCGGCCCGGTTGTCACCCTGTTAACGCTGTTAGTGAGCGTCTGCGGGTGGATGTGCTGGTCAGCCGGACGGAGCGGCTGGGACGGGCGGACGTAGCGCTGCCGTCTGGAGCGAGTCTCAGACGTAGCGGCTGGGCGCTGTGGCGGGCGGTGCGTGGAAGCGGCATTCACTGTGACCCACCTAGCGGGGCGGCAGCCTGCGCTGACCGCCCCGTTCCCCAGCTTACCTTTCTCCTATTCAAGGCTGCGACGGGGCTTCTATGTGTAAGCTCCGTCCAGCTTTCAAGTCATCTTGTTCCTGGCTGCGACGGGGCTTCTTCTGTAAGCTCCGTCCAGCTTGTTCCTTTTGATAACTTCTTGCTGGCTGTGACGGGGCTTCTTTATGTAAGCTCCGTCCAGCTCTTTGATCATTTCTTCCTGGCTGTGACGGGGCTTCTTTCTGTAAGCTCCGTCCAGCTGTTGCAGGAGACAGTGGGCTGCCTGTGGCTGTGAGGGTGCTCTTTGTGAGGACCGACACGCCATGCGCTGCCTTGCAGCGGCACCATCCCGGACCCATGTTTTTCCAGAAACTGGGAAGGGATGTGCTAAGTGTAAAATTAAAAATTAAAAAAGTCAAAATGAAAAATTAATAAAATCTTTCATCCAAGTGTGGGAATCCCACAAGCCGATGTTAGTGCTTTGAGCACAGAAAAAACACTGGGTTCGTACACTGAGGTACTCTGGGATATGGAGGGGTGGAGAGTTCTAAATTTAAATATTCAGTGCCTTTGTTCTGCTACGCCGTCCATATCCCAAGAGTACTCCAGTGACCCCTAGTGGATGAAAAAGAAATCTGGCATGGGTTAAATACATACATATAGCCTCAATGGCTATATGTGATGTATTCTTTTGCCATAAAGGTATTAAATATTGCTGCCCAGGGCGCCCCCAGCAGCGCCCTGCACCCTCTGTGACCGCTTGGTGTGAAGTGTGTGACAACAATGGCGCAAAGCTGCAGTGCTGTGCGCTACCTTCATGAAGACTGAAGAGCCTTCTGCCGCCTGTTTCCGGACCTTCAATCTTCAGCATCTGTAAGGGGGGTCGGCGGCGCGGCTCCGGGACGAACCCCAGGGTGAGACCTGTGTTCCGACTCCCTCTGGAGCTAATGGTGTCCAGTAGCCTAAGAATCCAATCCATCCTGCACGCAAGTGAGTTGAAATTCTCTCCCCTAAGTCCCTCGATGCAGTGAGCCTGTTGCCAGCAGGACTCACTGAAAATAAAAAAACCTAAAAACTTTTTCTAAGCAGCTCTTTAGGAGAGCCACCTAGATTGCACCCTGCTCGGACGGGCACAAAAACCTAACTGAGGCTTGGAGGAGGGTCATAGGGGGAGGAGCCAGTACACACCACCTAATCCTAAAGCTTTATTTTTGTGCCCTGTCTCCTGCGGAGCCGCTATTCCCCATGGTCCTGACGGAGTCCCCAGCATCCACTTAGGACGTTAGAGAAATGTAAATGTATTACCTACACAAAGTGAAGTGGGGGCAAGCTTGTGGTTGACTGAAATGATAATCGGAGGAATACAGCCTCTCAGTGCACTGTGAACTGCTTCCACATGAACACTGATCAGGCAGGGTCGCTGATGTCCTGGAGCCCCAGCAAACTGACAGGCAGCATATTGGGCCATCCCACAGAATGGGTGGTCTTCAGTATGCCGACTGAAGGGATCCCGGCGCACAGTATACCGGCGCCGGGATCCCGACAGCCGGCATACCGACACTTATTCTCCCTCGTGGGGGTCCACGACCCCCCTGGAGGGAGAATAAAATAGCGTGTAGCGCGCCACCGTGCCCGTAGCACAGCGAGCCCGCAAGGGGCTCATTTGCGCTCGCCACACTGTCAGTAAGCCGGCGGTCGGGCTCCCGGCGCCGGTATGCTGGTCGCCGGGAGCCCGACCGCCGGCATATCGTAGTGAACCCCACTATATGTAGTGATAGGCCTACTCTAGTACAAACAGTAATTCAGGTGTTATATCAGATTTTAATATATGTATTGGTCTGCCATGATTTCCCTGAAGAGATCCTAGATCATGCTGTTGCTGTTTTTTTTTACCCTCCAGTAATTTAAAGTTCCTTCAATACAAATATTTAACAGCACATATCTTCTTCAAATCGGAAGTATGTTCACAGTGTATAGGTTTACTCAGGGACGTGCGGTGAGCTAAATGGTTCAGGAGGCACTGGCTAGCACCAGAGACAGATTTACATGTAATATATGAGCCAAAGCGCACATCTGGGCATTATACACAGGTGCAGCAGTATAAACTCCTGGAAATTTGGTGAGTTTTGAACAGAGATGTGCGGACAAGATAAGCAGGGAGGCACTGCCTCACCTGCCACAGACTTTTTACTCCAGAGTTTTGGCTATAAAGAGTATTAGAATAATCCAAAGAAGATATTTCAAACAAATTCTTTGTATTTTTTATATACTTTATCCAGTCAAAACTCTGGCACAATCGTTAGTATGACAGGAAAGGCTCTGCCTCACCTGCCTCACCCGCCTCACCCCACCGCACGTCACTGGGTTTACTGATAAAGACAAAGACTACACAAGCCTCATTAAAATGCATAGTGCTGTGTAAATAATATCTGCATAATATCTGTACAATTTAAGCATGTCATCAGTTCAGACTTCACTGGGGGCAGCCACCCATGACTCAGAACTTCCCCACCCCCCTCTTGCAATTCTGCAGCCAAAGGTTCAGGCCTTTCTGAAATCTCAACAAATCTGGGCCTGTATCTGCAGATCAGTCTTCCCTGTCCTCTCTCGTCTCCTCGACATAACAAAACCCCAATCTCTCAACGCTCCTTACACAAATCAGCTATGTAGAGCAGCAGTCACATCCATGAACTTGAAAGGCCAATCTCACCTCCAACATTACTCCACTCTCCAGAACTGTCACATGTCTCAATAGTGATAGTTGTCGGGTTCCCGTTCACTGTAAAATCTAGGAAAGAAACTGTGACAGGCAGCTGAACATTTGCCTATGCGATAACCAATTTATAATACAACTATACAGTAGTTTAAAACTTCTTAAAATAAATTTATTTAAAAATAAAAAAAATTAAGTATTTCAGAAAATACTGTGACCATCTCAAATGTTTTTTAGGGATACCTGAAGTATTTTAATAGGTCAGAATAAACATAACAATAACAAAACAGGAAATACCATATTTTAGGGAGTTATGGTGTGTACACACGGCGCGATGCGCCGTACAGCCCAACATTGACTATTCGATCTGGCCGGAGCCCGGCCCCGCCGATATAGTCAATGTTGGGCTGCCTGTACAATCAATTTTTCCTTGCGATGCCAATGCCTATCCCGCGTGACTACGCATCGGCATCGCAAGGACTATACACACGGTGCGATATACACTAACTTTCCTTACGATTTTGACTACATAGTCAAAATCGTAAGGAAAGTTAAGTGCATATCGCACCGTGTACACACACCTTTATTGGCAGAACTTAAATATATGTAGATAGGAACAATGTTGTGACTGAACTCATTTTCTTAGGGTATGTGCAATGTGGGAGTGTACACTGAATAGATTAAAATTAGGGTTGACTTTCCCTAAAAATAATTGGGCTCAGAGCTGTCCTCTGGCATGGAAGTACTATGGTACACTGGGCCCAATTCATATTTGTGCACAATTCTGATGCTTTCGCAATGGAGAGATTATCAGCAGACCGCCCATGTGCCACAATCGCACTGCACATGTGCCAAGGTAACTTTACAATTGAGCACGTTGTGAAGAATTAATCACAGAGTGTGTGACCGGAAGGGGAGTTACTATATAGGGGGAGGGGAGGGGGGGATGGTGTGGTAGCAGTAAAAGCACAGGCATCATGGACATTTTGTGGGGCGTGTATCTGCATTTGGGTGGAAATCTAGCAAGGGAAGCCACTGACCGAACATGGCAAACTCTACAGAGTAGGTTACCTGAGTCCATATGGAGACTCTGGCCCTCATTTCGAGTTGATCGCTCGCTAGCTACTTTTTGCAGCCATGCAAACGCATAGTCGCCGCCCACGGGGGAGTGTGTTTTCGCTTTGCAAGTGTGCGATTGCATGTGCAGCCGAGCGGTACAACATTTTTTTTTGCAGTTTCTGAGTAGGTCTGAACTTACTCAGCCCTTGCGATCACTTCAGCCTGTCCGGTCCCGGAATTGACATTAGACACCCGCCCTGCAAACGCCTGGACACGCCTGCGTTTTCCCTATCACTTCCAGAAACCGGTCAGTTGACACCCATAAACGCCCTCTTCCTGTCAATCTCCTTGCGATCGGTTGTGTGAATGGATTGCACTGCAACGATACGGTTTATACGCGTACGATGCGTGTGGGCATTGTGGTGCATACGCATGTGCAGTAGTTACCTGATCGCTGCGCTGTGAAAAATGGCAGTGAGTGATCAACTCGGAATGAGGGCCTCTATTAGCTGCTTTGTCCCATATAGGACAGATGGGGCAGATTAAACAAATGCAAACTGATCCCAAAGTTTGACAGCTAATTTTAAAGCTGGGTGTAAAGATGAGGGGACAGATCTAATCTCCATAGGCGTAAGGAGTAATATTTTCACCATGTAGAATCAGGGTTTTATAGAGATCGGGCAAAGAGATTTGGACGCTATGCCAATGTTTTCACAACTGAGTGATTAGCGGCAGACTGAGCACATGCTGTGATCACACTGCATATGCGCAAAAGTATCTGCGGGATGGAGTTCGCAATGAGGATTCAGTCGCAGAGTGATTGACAGGAAGTGACCATTTGGGGGGTGGTAACATGGTGTTAGTGGGGAGTGATTGTAAAAACGCAGGCGTGTCATGGCTGTTTACGGGGTGTATATGTGATGACGTCTGCGAACTACTGCGTACAAAAAACATGGCTCCGGTGTGACTACTGTCATGTCTAGTCTGCATAGCCATACACCTACTCGAGCAGTCGATGTTTAACGTTCTTGCGCATAGGCTGCGTATGTGTACGCAAACTGCGAATGAGTTGCGTTCGCTCCAGTGTGCATCTATTTTAATTTCTGGGTGGCAGCTCTATTTGC
This sequence comes from Pseudophryne corroboree, assembly GCF_028390025.1. Taxonomy (NCBI): domain Eukaryota; kingdom Metazoa; phylum Chordata; class Amphibia; order Anura; family Myobatrachidae; genus Pseudophryne; species Pseudophryne corroboree. The sequence continues at coordinate 276,893,685 of NC_086446.1, forward strand.
TAACATTAGCAGTTGTGTATCGTAGGAAATCACAATTGCATCAGCATACAACTCTGAATTAGCCCTAGTAGCAGCAAATAATAAAGTCTTTGAAAGCCTCTGTCAATTCTGCACTATCAGAGTTTGATCTTATAAGAGCTTAAGGACATGTTCCTCGAACACCCAGGAGATCCAAACAATTGCTTTTTCAGCATCAAGAAAAAAATTGGCACTTGGAGATCTTAGCGTTAACTGCATAGATAGGATCTGCGGATCTCCTTGTCCTGTCCCTTTCCTGATACTCTGGGATGAAGCCAACCTGATCGCAGGGGACCAAAGAACCAAGAATTAAGGCCCATACACATTAGAAGATGTCGCTCTGTGAGCGACATCGTCTAACGTTTCCCCCTCCCGGGCCGGCCGGTCGGCGGCCGCCTGTACGCACTGAGCGATATGACCGCTCATATCGCTCAGTGACGTCACGCCCCCGCCAGCCCTGCATGAAGGTCGTGGACGACAGTCCACATCCTTCATGCATGCCCTACCGACAGCGACGATCGTTGCCGACCCGCGGGGCCGCGCATCGGTCGTCGCTGGCGGCATACACGCTTGATGATAAAATGAGCGACGTCGCTCAAGGAGGGGGGAAATGAGCGACGTCGCTCATTTTATCGTTAAGTGTGTATGGACCTTTAGGTTTAAGAGATCGGTTATTATTTTTGTAATAATATTCACATACTACTTACTAGCCCTTCAAAATGACAGAACATCATAATAGTATTGTCAGCGCCAGCAGCTGTGCATGCCCGAATGGAGCAACACTTGAATTGCTCCATCGGGTGTCATCTAGTGGCGCCGGTGTTCAAAACACTTGAATTCCCCCCACAGAGGTGAGGAGCAGCTTTAGCCTTTTATTATATAGAATTTGTTAAGAAGGAAATTGGCTTATAGCAAGCAAAGCTTTCAGGGTCTTTTCCCTAAAGTAAGCAGTTTTGTTTTCAAATTATCTGGGCTCTTATGCCTGAAGGTGTATTACATTCAGTCACTAGTGGGGCGAGTATGTTCTCCAAATGCAGGGTTACCAGACATGCAACTCTATTGTACTGTTACTGTGTAGTAGAGGTTTAGGGGGGAATTCAATTGCCAGCGAATCCCTTCGCCCGACCAAATCTGCAGCGGCAGCTGCCGTAGTTTACAACAGAGGGATCTCACACAAAAGTGTGTGCTGCCCCCTAAGGTAGCGAGCACTTTTGTGCTACTCGGGCATTCGGCCAGCCATGCGAAAGGTGCAAGATGGGTGCTGTTGCCAGAGTTAAAACGCGCAGGAACGCCATTTCGCGCTCTTCGTCCGGAATTACATTCCCCCTTAGCCACAGGAAAACATTTCTGAAGTCCACCTTAAAAATCTTCAAGTTGTGCCAAGACATTTTTGTGAAAATTGGGAAGAGTGGATTTGGTGAAGAACACAAACACTGCAGTGATATATAAAACATATCTGAGCTAAGGTTAGGATGCGTGAGGGAAGCATTTCTGCACATACACCAAACATCCTGTTAATAAAATTACTTATGGAAACTTCATAAAAAGACTACAATGATTGACAAGAGGTGTAACGATACATTAACTTTACATATTGATTTAAATCATCAGGTTATAAGAATTTTACTTGTCTATTTGTGAATTTCCCAAGATGTATACTCATAATGGAAGAAAATGTAGATAAGGTTCTAGGAGCACAGAGGAACATCACTTACTGTCACTTGATGTAGTTGTAATGGGAATGTACTCCGTGGACACCTGGCTACAAAGTGACATGCGGCCTCCCGTCACGTCAATCTTGGTGCTCCGGCAAGTGTTGGAACAGACTTTAGAGTGCTGGTAAAAATCCAGCTCCCCAGAATCCATAATTTTCCTGATGTAAAGAGGAGATATAGCTTTACCACAAGAAGCTTTGTGTGTGCTTCTCTGGGGATCAATATAACGAAACACTATGGGGTATATGCAATTGCGGTCGAATTCGCGGCAATTTTCGCCGTTTTTTAATTCGACTCAATTCGACAGGTGAATCCCGGAAGGTGGCTTCCGGAATTCACCATATTCAATGAAAAACGGATTCGCCAGAGTCGCGGGCGAAAATCGGCCGATTTGGCGGATTTTGCCGCGATTTTAAAAAACGGTTAAAAAACGTGAAAAACCCGGAAAAAAAATGGCGTGGGGTCCCCCCTCCAAAGCATAACCAGCCTCGGGCTCATCGAGCTGGTCCTGGTTCTAAAAATGCAGGGGAAAAATTGGCCAGGGATCCCCCGTATTTTTAAAACCAGCACCGGGCTCTGCGCCTGGTGCCAAAAATACGGGGGACAAAAAGAGTAGGGGTCCCCCGTATTTTTAACACCAGCATCGGTCTCCACTAGCTGGACAGATAATGCCACAGCCGGGGGTCACTTTTATGCCGTGCCCTGCGGCCGTGGCATTAAATATCCAACTAGTCACCCCTGGCCGGGGTACCCTGGGGGAGTGGGGACCCCTTCAATCAAGGGGTCCCCCCCCCCCCCCAGCCACCCAAGGGCCAGGGGTGAAGCCCGAGGCTGTCCCCCCCCATCCAATGGGCTGCGGATGGGGGGGCTGATAGCCTTTTGTGATAATAAAAAGATATTGTTTTTTCCAGTAGTACTACAAGTCCCAGCAAGCCTCCCCCGCAAGCTGGTACTTGGAGAACCACAAGTACCAGCATGCGGGAGAAAAACGGGTCCGCTGGTACCTGTAGTACTACTGGGAAAAAAATACCCAAATAAAAACAGGACACACACACCTTGATAGTAAAACTTTATTACACACTACCGACACACACATACTTACCTATGTTGACACGCCGACTGCCACGGTCTCCGACGATCCGAGGGTACCTGTGAAAAAATTATACTCACCTTCCAGCGTCCAGAGATAAATCCACGTCCAGAGAGTAAAATCCACGTACTTGTTTAAAAAAAAAAACACGCAAAAACCCGCTCCATACCGGACTAGAAAGGGGTCCAATGTTTTCACATCAGACCCCTTTCTCCCGAATGCCGGGACATCACGTGACTCCTGTCACTGACGTCCCTTCAGCCAATCAGGAAGCGCTACTTCCGTGGCGCTCACCTGATTGGCTGTGCGCTGTCTGTACTGTGACAGCACATCGCAAAGCCGCTCCATTACTTTCAATGGTGGGAACTTTGCGGGTAGCGGTGGGGTCACCCGCCGGTCAGCCGCTGACCGGCGGGTGACCTTACCGCTAGCCGCTAAGTTCCCACCATTGAAAGTAATGGAGCGGCTTTGCGATGTGCTGTCACAGTACAGACAGCGAACAGCCAATCAGGTGAGCGCAACGAAGTTGCGCTTCCTGATTGGCTTAGAGACCTTTCTGTGACAGCTGTCACTGACAGGTCTCATTCGTGGAAAGGTGTCCCATGTGTCAGCATGGGACCCCTTTCAGTCCGGCATGGAGCGGGTGTTCGGTTTGTTTTTTTGCCAAGTACGTGGATTTATCTCTGGACCATGGCTGAGGTGAGTATATTGATCTTTTCTTTTCAGGTATCCGTGGATTCTACATGGAGAAGAGGACCGATGTCGGCGTGTGAACATAGGTAAGTATGTGTGTGTCGACGTATGAAATAAAGTTTTACTGTCGACGGTGTGTGTGTCCTGTTTTTATTTGGGTATTTTTTTCCCAGTAGTACTACAGGTACCAGCGGGCCCGTTTTTCTCCCGCATGCTGGTACTTGTGGTTCTCCAAGTACCAGCTTGCGGGGGAGGCTTGCTGGGACTTGTAGTACTACTGGAAAAAACAATATATTTTTATTATCACAAAAGGCTATCAGCCCCCCCATCCGCAGCCCATTGGATGGGGGGGGACAGCCTCGGGCTTCACCCCTGGCCCTTGGGTGGCTGGGGGGGGGGGACCCCTTGATTGAAGGGGTCCCCACTCCCCCAGGGTACCCCGGCCAGGGGTGACTAGTTGGATATTTAATGCCACGGCCGCAGGGCACGGCATAAAAGTGACCCCCGGCTGTGGCATTATCTGTCCAGCTAGTGGAGCCCGATGCTGGTGTTAAAAATACGGGGGACCCCTACTCTTTTTGTCCCCCGTATTTTTGGCACCAGCACCAGGCGCAGAGCCCGGTGCTGGTTTTAAAAATACGGGGGATCCCCTGTCAATTTTTCCCCCGCATTTTTAGAACCAGGACCAGCTCGAAGAGCCCGAGGCTGGTTATGCTTTGGAGGGGGGACCCCACGACATTTTTTTTTATGATTTCACCGTTCCAGCATAAAAAAAAAAAAAAAAAAATAATAATAATATTTTAAAAAATATATAAATAATATTTGTGCCTCCAAAAAAAAAAAAAAAAATAACCTAATCCCTTCTAATATAAATAGATCTGCTAATCCACCCAAAAAAAAACACAAAAAAAAAAACAAAAAAGAACATGTTTAAAATTTTTTTATTTGTTTTCACCCTCCAAAGTGTGGCGGATTGAAAATGACGAATTTGCTGTCTAAAAGCACTGCTGTCGAATTTCCAAACTTGAATTGAATATGCTTTGGTCGAATTGCAGCACTTGTATCATTGCAGAAAAGTCGAATTTGCAAAAAGTCGAATTTCAAAAAGTCGAATTTTGAAAGTCCGTTTTTTGGTCGGAAAGCACTGAATTGCATAGGCGATTTTTTTTTTTGGTCGAAAATGACCCGAAATTCGACAATTTCGGGAATTCGACCGCAATTGCATATACCCCTATATCTGTGTGCAAGTGAAGGGGAAAAGAACTAGGGACCTGATTCAGCAGTGAATGCTGAAGTGCAGAAATCACTATTCTGCGTTTTCCGCACTTCTGCGCATGCATGGGGACTTAGCTTGTGATGGGGGGGGGGGGGGGGCTAGATCCGGCATGCGGGGGCCTGTGCTGGACGGCTCCCCACATGCTAGAGAACAGAGTAGTACTTCTGCGGTTTTACGCAAAACTACAACTCAAGCTGAATTAGGCCCTATATCCATCCCTGACACAGTTTTGCCACAAAGTCAGCATATTTAAAATTGACTTTATGGTAAGAAAAAAAACATGGTCATTCTGTGAATAATATAACAAAAGGGAGGAACATGTAGTATAACCGAGCATGTAAGCATTCTGCAGTTGTCAGGAAAATATAAACACTGGGTGGCATTGTTCTTTTGTAGTGCAATCAAAATATAGCAGCTTCTCTTTGAATTAATCAGTACAGAAATATTTAGAAAGGTCCTGTAAGGCGACCTTTGCTTATATTTTACTGAACAATTATAGAATTAACAAATAGTAAAACAACAAGGATGGACACAATTGACTAATGATACTGTTCTTCCCAAAGTATAGTCTGTGCTGGCCATTTTTAAAGCCACAGTACACTGACCTGAGCATGACGCCATTCATTCGGATTGCTCTCTTCCAGTCCTTCAGGGTGGATTTACCAGCCAGGTGAACAAACTCTTTTGGACTTATTAGATGCTCATTGTACTGCAAAACAGAGGGAAAGGTAGAGAAGTGCATCAGAGATATAGTAGTCTTGGGAGAACAAAGCATTTGTGCTAAGAAAGGATCACTAATAAATGTGTTGTTTCCAACGCAATACAATATAGATAGCACTATATTATGTATAATACAGCACTTGCTTCCTTGTCTGTGCATATGGGTGGTCATTCCGAGTTGTTCGCTCGTTATTTTTTTTTCGCATGGAGCGATTAGTCGCTAATGCGCATGCGCAATGTCCGCAGTGCGACTGCGCCAAGTAAATTTGCTATTAAGTTAGGTATTTTACTCACGGCATTACGAGGTTTTTTTCTTCGTTCTGGTGATCGTAATGTGATTGACAGGAAGTGGGTGTTTCTGGGTGGAAACCGGCCGTTTTATGGGTGTGTGCGAAAAAACGCTGCCGTTTCTGGGAAAAACGCGGGAGTGTCTGAAGAAACGGGGGAGTGTCTGGGTGAACGCTGGGTGTGTTTGTGACGTCAAACCAGGAACGACAAGCACTGAACTGATTGCAGATGCCGAGTAAGTGTGGAGCTACTCAGAAACTGCTAAGAAGTGTCTATTCGCAATTCTGCTAATCTTTCGTTCGCAAATCTACTATGCTAAGATTCACTCCCAGTAGGCGGCGGCTTAGCGTGTGCAAAGCTGCTAAAAGCAGCTTGCGAGCGAACAACTCGGAATGAGGGCCATAGGGTATACATTACTGCCAGATATTTTTCAATGATTTATTGCAACAAATCTGACTGCTGATTATACACTTTTCTTATGTTAGTTATTGCTACCAGTCATGTAATCTTGTTACTATTGTCTGATGTTCCTAATGCCCCAAGTAACAAGTGAGAATTTCACATACCCCCGTGGCAGTCAAACCACCTTGTTTATGCTCTTATGATGCCCACCTACTCTCCACTCCCAGGAGACAGCTTCACAAAATAAAAGCGCATCCAGTTATACAGGATTGCCTTTTATTCTTACATTCCACTTTTACAAATAAAGAGATTTAAAAATGAAACTGCATCTAGGTTTACGGTGAGGTATAGAAAGCTAAAGGGCACAGCTGCACACAATGTAAAAATGTATTAGACCAAACTCCTATAGCATTAGAACCAAGGAAACTTTTCTCCAAATATTCCAGCATGGCTCAGTCTCATTAATTGTGTGACATTAACTACAGTATTTTGCACAGTCGGCAAAGGACAATTAAAAATGCAACTGAAAAGGTATAAAATGCATCCCATTAAAAGATGACAACTTAATATCTGCAGCAACATTTAACTGTTTTTACAATATGAAAGGGATACAGTCGTTAGGTCGACACAGCTTAGGTCGACAATCATTAAGTTGACCACTGAAAATCGACACACAGTAGGTCGACTTGTACTAGGTCGACAGGTCAAAAGGTCGACATGAGTTTTTCACTTTTTTTTCTACTTTTTCATTCTTGACGATCCACGTGGACTACAATTGGGAACGGTAACCTGTGCCGAGCGAAGCGGTAGCGGAGTGAGGCACCTTGCCCGAAGCTCATGAGCCATACGAGGGGACACGGTGCACTAATTGGGGTTCCCCGTCACTTTACAAAGAAAACCACACCAAAAAAAGTCCAAAAACCCCTGCCGACCTTTTGATCTGTTGCCCTAGTACATTGCGACCTAATGACCATGTCGCCCTATTGCCCCTGTCGACCTTCCATGGTCGACCCAATGACTGTCAACCTAAGTTGAGTCGACCCACTGACCCATACCCCATATGAGAGCAGTGAAATAAAAAATCTACAAAGCAATGAACATATTAGCAACACTCTTGAAAACTAGGGGCTCCAGTGTGCCTACTCCATATAATTAGGGCTCCAGTGTGACTACTCCATATAATATGCTCCACACACCCACCCCCAAACATCTGCTCCTCTGCTAATGCTGCCATCTTGCTCCACAACCCAAGGCACTTTGGCACAAATGAAGATGCACTGTGTCACTAAAAAGGTTTCAGCCCATACTTTACTTTGTTAATGAGGCCCAATTATTTCTCCAATGTGTCCAAGTCAGGTGAAAGACAAAGTGCCACTGCTGACTCAGGAAGATTGGCAGAGACTGGGCAAATCTACCCACAAGATCTACTTACAAGATTAGTAGCTACAAGTCAACTCTGGAGCCAGAGAGCCAGGTTTGTGTGCTGGGGACAATGGCTGATATATTTTTAATTAAAAGGTTAATTCCCATATATAATAAAACATGTATCTGTGTAATTATGTAACAGTGTATTTGTTTCAGTGTATGTCTATTTTATATAATGGTCTTCATTGCAGCTTTTGTGTTGTTAGAATGCCGTTTTCTTTCTATTATGGGTCTTATGATAATTTATTGTAAGGGATATATTATTTTGTATATGTTTGCAAATAACTTGTGTTTTTATAGGATCATAAAAGTGCTCATTGATTTCAACTATCCTTAGAATTTGCAATAATATGTTATTCCAGGATATTTATATAGTATAGTATGATAATATCCTGTATTGCATTATGAAAGTCAGTATACATCCATCTATGGGAGTACAGGTGACCTCACCTGCACACACTTGACATTGATACCCGGACACACAAACTTCCTCCATATCAAGTTGGCCTTGCTCTCTCCGCAGGTAATGGGATAGGCAATCTCTGCCTCCATTGTCTCTTCTTCCCCATCCCCATCCTCCATCTTCACTTCTCATGAAATATAAAGGCAAAGAGAAAAAGAAAATATTTCCCAATGAAAGGGTGTACGGTTATACGTGATTGGTACATATTGTTCGGAGCATAGTGGGGGCCATTCAGGTGTGGTCGGAGGTGCTATCAATGCTACTTCCTTGGAAACAGCAGTGATAGCACTGTATGGTAATGCAGCAGGAGGAGACTATTACAAGCGGAATCCTGCTGCAGTAGTAATTGAAGCAGAGTCCTAAAATGCAGCATCGGATTAAAGCCCCCACCATCTGGTGGCTTGCGGCCTCTTACTACATCCTAAAAGGTGACGGCGCGCCTTCGTTTTTCAAAATGGAGCCCACTACCGCCCCCGAAACGGCATCAGACTGTCAATGTCAGTCTGATGCCGGCGTGTGTCCTATGCCACAGGACCCATTCACGCACATGCAGAATGGGTTCTGCGCATGCACAAAGTACTGAAAATCGATGGGTGTAAGTGCAACCACACCTGAATGACCACCTGTAAGCCATGCTATTCTGACTAGAAGATATTGCCATTTTTTTTTATCATAGAAGAATTACTGTTTATCTGAAACTACTATACACGCAATAGAGTAGTTTGGTTTC
>NC_086446.1:277900004-277915004 GCF_028390025.1 Pseudophryne corroboree
GCTAAGGTTTAAAGTGTAATAGCATCGCACTGAATTGCTGCATAAGGTTTAAAGTGTATTCATTGGGTGTGTACGCGCTGTGTGTACTTTGTACCGTCAGCGCGGCGTTTGTACGCAAAGTCCGTACACGGTACGGGACTCTGTACGCTAACAGTGTAAAAGGTGCGTAGAGTGTGTATGAAGTTTAGCGGCCGCAGCGGCTCCATGGTAAAGTGTATTTAAAGTGTGTATAGGGTATAGCTTTTCATTCCTGTATATAAATCCGCATTCTCAATTGGGGGCTCCGTCCGGTTTTCCACATACTCACAGCCTAACAGGTCACAGCAGACTTAATCTATCAGCAAAAGGGTGGACAGAAAGTATCCTACGTATCCTGGTCGATGGATACACTGAAAACCCTTCTCATTTGCTGATTAGATGGCGTCTGCTCTGTATGGTTTGTAGAGATGCTGGTAGAACCCGTAAGGTAAACAGAAAAATAAGAATTTACTCACCGGTAATTCTATTTCTCGTAGTCCGTAGTGGATGCTGGGGACTCCGTAAGGACCATGGGGAATAGCGGCTCCGCAGGAGACTGGGCACAACTAAGAAAGATTTAGGACTACCTGGTGTGCACTGGCTCCTCCCTCTATGCCCCTCCTCCAGACCTCAGTTAGGAAACTGGGCCCGGAAGAGCTGACACAATAAGGAAAGGATTTTGGAATCCCGGGTAAGACTCATACCAGCCACACCAATCACACCGTACAACTCGTGATACTATACCCAGTGAACAGTATGAATAACAACTGAGCCTCTCAAACAGATGGCTCCAAACAATAACCCTTTAGTTAGGCAATAACTATATACAAGTATTGCAGACAATCCGCACTTGGGATGGGCGCCCAGCATCCACTACGGACTACGAGAAATAGAATTACCAGTGAGTAAATTCTTATTTTCTCTGACGTCCTAAGTGGATGCTGGGACTCCGTAAGGACCATGGGGATTATACCAAAGCTCCCAAACGGGCGGGAGAGTGCGGATGACTCTGCAGCTTCGAATGAGCAAACTCAAGGTCCTCCTCAGCCAGGGTATCAAACTTGTAGAACTTAGCAAACATTTTTGAACCCGACCAAGTAGCAGCTCGGCAAAGTTGTAAAGCCGAGACCCCTCGGGCAGCCGCCCAAGAAGAGCCCACTTTCCTCGTGGAATGGGCTTTTATAGATTTAGGATGCGGCAGTCCAGCCACAGAATGTGCAAGTTGAATCGTACAACAGATCCAGCGAGCAATAGACTGCTTTGAAGCAGGAGCACCCAGCTTGTTGGGCGCATACAGGATAAATAGCGAGTCAGTTTTCCTGACTCCAGCCGTCCTGGAAACATAGATTTTCAGGGCCCTGACTACGTCCAGTAACTTGGAATCCTCCAAGTCCTTAGTAGCTGCAGGCACCACAATAGGTTGGTTCAAATGAAAAGCTGATACCACCTTAGGAAGAAATTGGGGACGAGTCCTCAATTCCGCCCTATCCATATGGAAAATCAGATAAGGGCTTTTACATGACAAAGCCGCCAATTCTGACACACGCCTGGCCGAAGCCAAGGCCAACAGCATGACCACTTTCCACGTGAGATATTTTAGTTCCACGGTTTTAAGTGGCTCAAACCAATGTGACTTAAGGAAATTCAACACCACGTTGAGATCCCAAGGTGCCACTGGAGGCACAAAAGGGGCCTGAATATGCAGCACTCCCTTAACAAACGTCTGAACTTCAGGCAGTGAAGCCAGTTCTTTTTGGAAGAAAATCGACAGAGCCGAAATCTGGACCTTAATGGAACCCAATTTTAGGCCCATAGACACTCCTGACTGTAGGAAGTGCAGAAATCGACCCAGCTGAAATTCCTCCATTGGGGCCCTTCTGGCCTCACACCACGCAACATATTTTCGCCATATGCGGTGATAAAGGTTTGCGGTCACCTCCTTCCTAGCTTTAATCAGCGTAGGGATGACTTCCTCCGGAATGCCCTTTTCCTTCAGGATCCGGCGTTCAACCACCATGCCGTCAAACACAGCCGCGGTAAGTCTTGGAACAGACAGGGTCCCTGCAGCAGCAGGTCCTGTCTGAGCGGCAGAGACCATGGGTCCTCTGAGATCATTTCTTGAAGTTCTGGGTACCAAGCTCTTCTTGGCCATTCCGGAACCACAAGTATAGTTCTTACTCCTCTCCTTCTTATTATTCTCAGTACCTTGGGTATGAGAGGCAGAGGAGGGAACACATAAACCGACTGGTACACCCACGGTGTCACTAGAGCGTCCACAGCTATCGCCTGAGGGTCCCTTGACCTGGCGCAATATTTTTTTAGCTTTTTGTTGAGGCGGGACGCCATCATGTCCACCTGTGGCAGTTCCCAGCGATTTACAATCAGCTTGAAGACTTCTGGATGAAGTCCCCACTCTCCCGGGTGGAGGTCGTGCCTGCTGAGGAAGTCTGCTTCCCAGTTGTCCACTCCGGGAATGAACACTGCTGCCAGTGCTATCACGTGATTTTCCGCCCATCGGAGAATCCTTGTGGCTTCTGCCATCGCCATCCTGCTTCTTGTGCCGCCCTGTCGGTTTACATGGGCGACCGCCGTGATGTTGTCTGACTGGATCAACACCGGCTGGTGTTGAAGCAGGGGTCTTGCCTGACTTAGTTCCAGAATATTTATGTGTAGGGAAGTCTCCTGACTTGTCCATTGTCCTTGGAAGTTTCTTCCCTGTGTGACTGCCCCCCCAACCTCGAAGGCTGGCATCCGTGGTCACCAGGACCCAGTCCTGTATGCCGAATCTGCGGCCCTCTAGAAGATGAGCACTCTGCAGCCACCACAACAGCGACACCCTGGTCCTTGGAGACAGGGTTATCAGCCGATGCATCTGAAGATGCGATCCGGACCACTTGTCCAACAGATCCCACTGAAAGATCCTTGCATGGAACCTTCCGATAGGAATTGCTTCGTAAGAAGCCACCATCTTTCCCAGGACTCGCGTGCAATGGTGCACCGACACCTGTTTTGGTTTTAGGAGGTCTCTGACTAGAGATGACAACTCCTTGGCCTTCTCCTCCGGGAGAAACACTTTTTTCTGTTCCGTGTCCAGAACCATCCCCAGGAACAGTAGACGCGTTGTAGGAACCAGCTGCGACTTTGGAATATTCAGGATCCAGCCGTGCTGTTGTAGCACTTCCCGAGCTAGTGCTACTCCGATCAACTACTGTTCCCTGGACCTCGCCTTTATAAGGAGATCGTCCAAGTACGGGATAATTAAACTCCCTTTTTCCGAAGGAGTATCATCATTTCGGCCATTACCTTGGTAAATACCCTCGGTGCCGTGGACAGACCAAACGGCAACGTCTGGAATTGGTAATGACAGTCCTGTACCACAAATCTGAGGTACTCCTGGTGAGGAGGGTAAATGGGGACATGCAGGTAAGCATCCTTGATGTCCAGTGATACCATGTAATCCCCCTCGTCCAGGCTTGCAATCACCGCCCTGAGTGATTCCATCTTGAACTTGAACCTTCTTATATAAGTGTTCAAGGATTTTAAATTTAAAATGGGTCTCACCGAACCGTCCGGTTTCGGTACCACAAACACTGTGGAATAGTAACCCCGTCCTTGTTGAAGGAGGGGTACCTTGATTATCACCTGCTGTGAAAACAGCTTGTGAATCGCCTCCAGCACTACCTCCCTGTCCGGGGGAGCTGCCGGCAAGGCAGACTTGAGGAAACGGCGAGGGGGAGACGTCTCGAATTCCAGCTTGTACCCACTGGTCGCTGAAGTTCTTGAGACGGGCCCCCACTGTACCTGGCTCCGCCTGTGGAGCCCCAGCGTCATGCGGTGGACTTAAAGGAAGCGGGGGAGGACTTTTGTTCCTGGGAACTGGCTGAATGTTGCAGCTTTTTCCCTCTACCTCTGGGCAGAAAGGACGCGCCTCTAACCCGCTTGCCTTTCTGGGGCCGAAAGGACTGTACCTGATAATACGGTGCTTTCTTTGGTTGTGAGGGAACATGGGGTAAAAATGCTGACTTCCCAGCCGTCGCTGTGGAAACGAGGTCCGAGAGACCATCCCCAAACAACTTCTCACCCTTGTAAGGCAAAACTTCCATGTGCCTTTTAGAATCTGCATCTCCTGTCCACTGCCGAGTCCACAATCCTCTCCTGGCAGAAATGGACATTGCGTTTATTTTAGATGCCAGCCGGCAAATATCCCTCTGTGCATCTCTCATGTATAAGACAGCGTCTTTAATATGCTCTACGGTTAGCAATATAGTGTCCCTATCTAGGGTATCAATGTTTTCCAACAGGGAATCTGACCACGCAGCTGCAGCACTGCACATCCATGCTGAAGCAATAGCCGGTCTCAGTATAATTCCTGAGTGTGTATATACAGACTTCAGGATAGCCTCCTGCTTTCTATCTGCAGGTTCCTTTAGGGCGGCCGTGTCCGGAGACGGTAGTGCCACCTTTTTAGACAGACGTGTGAGCGCTTTATCCACCCTAGGGGATGTCTCCCAACGTGACCTGTCCTCTGGCGGGAAAGGGTACGCCATTAATAACTTTTTAGAAATTACCAGTTTCTTATCGGGGGAAGCCCACGCTTCTTCACACACTTCATTTAATTCATCAGATGGGGGAAAAACCACTGGTAGCTTTTTCTCCCCAAACATAATACCCTTTTTTGTGGTACCTGGGGTAATATCAGAAATGTGCAACACATTTTTCATTGCCGTAATCATATAACGAATGGCTCTATTGGAATGTACACTAGTCTCATCGTCGTCGACACTGGAGTCAGTATCCGTGTCGACATCTGTGTCTGCCATCTGAGGTAGTGGGCGTTTTAGAGCCCCTGATGGCTTTTGAGACGCCTGGGCAGGCACGGGCTGAGCAGCCGGCTGTCCCACATCTGCTATGTCGTCAAACCTTTTATGTAAGGAGTTGACACTGTCGCGTAATTCCTTCCACATGTCCATCCATTCAGGCGTCGACCCCGCAGGGGGTGACATCACATTTATCGGCACCTGCTCCGCCTCCACATAAGCCTCATCAAACATGTCGACACAGCCGTACCGACACACCGCACACACACAGGGAATGCTCTGACTGAGGACAGGACCCCAACAAAGTCCTTTGGGGAGACAGAGAGAGAGTATGCCAGCACACACCAGAGCGCTATATAATACAGGGATACACACTACACACAGTGATTTTTCCCCTATAGCTGCTATAATACACAAGTTTGCGCCTAAATTCAGTGCCCCCCCTCTCTTTTTTACCCTATGGAGTCTGGAAACTGCAGGGGAGAGCCTGGGGAGCGTCCTTCCAGCGGAGCTGTGAGAGGAAATGGCGCCAGTGTGCTGAGGGAGAAGTCCGCCGTGAAGGGGGCTTTCTCCCGCTTTTTTCTGGATATTTTTGGAAGGGGATTTTACACATATATAGTCTTCCTGACTATATTATGTGTTTATTTGCCAAGCTAAGGTATTTATATTGCAGCCCAGGGCGCCCCCCCCCCCCCCCAGCGCCTTGCACCCATCAGTGACCGGAGTGTGAGGTGTGCATGGGGAGCAATGGCGCACAGCTGCAGTGCTGTGCGCTACCTTAATGAAGACCGGAGTCTTCAGCCGCCGATTTTCTGGACGTTCTTCTTCTGGCTCTGCAAGGGGGACGGCGGCGCGGCTCCGGGACCGGACGACCGAGGCTGGGCCTGTGTTCGATCCCTCTGGAGCTAATGGTGTCCAGTAGCCTAAGAAGCCCAAGCTAGCTGCAAGCAGGTAGGTTCGCTTCTTCTCCCCTCAGTCCCTCGAAGCAGTGAGTCTGTTGCCAGCAGATCTCACTGAAAATAAAAAACCTAAATATACTTTCTTTCTAAGAGCTCAGGAGAGCCCCTAGTGTGCAACCAGCTCGGCCGGGCACAAAATTCTAACTGAGGTCTGGAGGAGGGGCATAGAGGGAGGAGCCAGTGCACACCAGGTAGTCCTAAATCTTTCTTAGTTGTGCCTAGTCTCCTGCGGAGCCGCTATTCCCCATGGTCCTTACGGAGTCCCCAGCATCCACTAGGACGTCAGAGAAAAAAATGTATTTAAAAATCTGTGAATTTTTTTTGGGCGCCAAAGGCGTACACAGCACCCATACTCTTTGTATACCCCTCACATTGTTGCCATAACATTCAGATTGCTAGATTCATTTAGACCTGTGTGAAACCGGAGATATTTGTTGCTATATAGTTAAAACTCAAATAAATATTTAAGGAAGTAAGCGTAAAGCACAAACGCAGTCTGACCTAGTTGTAAAGGTTTATACAGAAAGAAACTGTGTTGTGTTTAGTGGGCAATAGTAGTTTTATTGCTCACATTTATAGAGTTGTATGATTTGTGCTATTGCAGACGTACGGTTTTGTACACGTGTCTCGGACAAAGTACGGAACTGCACACGTGGCGTAAGAGACACGAACGGTCGCGTTTACGCAAATTGCGTAAGTACGGGCGCTAAGTACAAATTACACAATAGTTCGTTTAGTTTAAAGGTGGGACAGTAGCCACGCTACAATAGCACAAAACTACCCGGTTTCTAAAAAAATTTAGTATAAAAACAAAATTTAGTATAAATAATTTTTATTTAAATTGCCTCTGGGGGTAAAGCTGCCAACCTGAATTAATCCAAATTTTCTGTACAGAAAAACAAAGTATATTTGAGTGAGCGAACGTAAGAGTGAACGTATTGAACTCCGGAAGTCGGGTCCCGTGGTACACCGAGCAAGTAGAGGCTTGGTGGCGTGAAGTGGCTGACTCACGTTAATATAGATTGAAATACGCAAATCGTGAGGTGATTTGCAGAGGAGCGTGATAGTGCATTGTATTGCGAAGTATTGAAGTAAAAAGGTTTTTGTATTATGCTCCGGGCTGAGGGTCGCAGTTTGTACAACGACCCGTGGTTGTACGGCAGATAGGTAACAAGTACATATATGCGGTGCGATTGGACCGCGCATTTGTGGGTGCGATGTATATAGCGCAACTGGATACCCCTTTACGAGCTTTTGCGTAAAATTGCGGTACCATTAGTGCTGTATAGAGCATACGCAAGTGTGATTTGTGTATAAGGTTACAGGGAGTTTTCGCTGGTCTCTCTCAGGAAAATCTCCAGCGGTGTATATTTACTGGAATATGTAAGTCACTCTTAAACACTTCCAGTAAATAGAAACCGATAGGGCCTCGCGGTGTTCACTATTGGAGTGAGTCGTGGTACTCAGTGGATAAAGGAGCGAGTGAAAGCGCTAGGTGTCTTTCACCGTCTATCTGCGGTGTGCATTGGGGATTGCGTTTATTGGCAAAAAGTCCGCGATGGGATCCAATTGCACAAGCAGTGGGCGTTCAGCAGCCAGGGTTCAGGCTGAAGAAGTGAGACCGAGAGGGTCAGCAAGGTTTATTATGTGTGAAAAGTATGGTTCACACACGGAGGCTTTTTGCAATGAATGGGTATGTATGACTAACAAAGATAGGGTACCATATCCTAGGGTGGGCAGCTTTGAACCAGAGGTACTGCAGAATGTAAGCAATAAAATATGTCTTCTTAAATCCAGAAAACAAAGGATTAGACATAATGATTGTTTAATTTTATGGCAGCAAGAGAGGGATATGCAAAGGGAACAAATTCGCAAAACAGGTTAAAAACCTAGCGGGAATGAGAACACAAACACACCATTGTCGACACAGGTCGAAGGGGAAGAGATGGCTACAGTCAATGGTATATCCGTAAATGATAGTAGTATGAAAAAACAATGTATTAACCCTAATTTTTGCAAGATGTATCCTGTTTTGAAGTCTTTTCAAGGTTATAGGTCACAAGAAGATGAAGGATCCAGCCAAATTGCAGCTCTCCTCCAAGCAGTCACCTTGCAGAGAACTCAGGTGGGGCCTGTCCAACCAGGTAGAGCAGTAACAATATTCCCCAATGAAAGAACTAGTGAGGTCACAGCTACCGGTAAGTATGAGACAGTTCATTGCACAGAGACAACAACACCTCACAGTAAACAGATTAGGAACGGAATGGTAGAATTACACCCTGTCTTGGAGATAGTAACTCCCAATGGGGGAACCGATAGTCAGGGAGTAGTCCTCACCAGGAATAATGCAATGTATTGCCCGTGGCCCAGAGATGAGCTGCGATCAATCATTTCAGAATTCCCCGACCCTCGGAAGCATTTAACCAGATGTCAAAAGTTTATCAGAGATCTGGGTAATGCGTATGAACCGACAAACAAACACTGGCGGATATTTTTTAAAGCGTGCCTACCCCCTAATATTGACACCACAAAATTTAACACTGATTGTAGATTAGAGTCGGATAGTCCTATGACTGACGGAAACAATCAAGAAAATATAGAACAAATTAATAGGCAACTAGAGTTGTGTTTCCCCATTAAGTGGAGAAGAATTTTCTCCATAAAACAGAGGGAAAATGAAACAACGTCTGAATATTTCTATCGGGCCCTGCAAATAATGGATAGATACATTGTGGTATTAGATACAGGAAACGATGCAAATTACAGGGAAGTGGCTGTCTCTGTGCTAATGGACGGACTCAAAAAGGCAGTTAGGGACAGGGTACAAACATCTTTGCCTAATTGGAGAGGG
Organism: Pseudophryne corroboree; assembly: GCF_028390025.1. Lineage (NCBI taxonomy): Eukaryota > Metazoa > Chordata > Amphibia > Anura > Myobatrachidae > Pseudophryne > Pseudophryne corroboree. The sequence goes on from NC_086446.1 coordinate 277,908,650, forward strand.
GCCACAGTAGCTTGTGTAAGAGCGTGTGCAATTGAACATCATAAGGATATTGTTAGGAGTAGAAAACAGGAGGAGATTCAGCCCATGGCCAGAGTCTCGGTGAACGGGTTTGTCTCGGACTCCTTCCCCCTATCCAGGCGAACGAGGCAGGGCTGCCCTCTGTCCCCGACTCTGTTTGCTATCGCTATTGAGCCACTGGCGTGTTTGATTAGGGCAACTCAAGATATTGAGGGTATTGGGGTTGGCGCAAGGGAAGACAGGATAGCGTTATACGCTGATGACCTGTTGCTCTTTGTGGACGATTCTGTTTCCTCCTTACCTAAACTTCTTGACTTGATAACTGACTATGGACGTTTCTCCGGGCTCAAAATTAACTGGGATAAATCCACCATTACTCCACTTAGAGGCCCGGTTTCGGAGGCCCCGGTGATTCAAACCCCCCTTAAATGGGTAGACTCCTTCAAATACCTGGGGATATGGGTATCGAATAACCCTTGTACCTATGTTTCCCTTAATGTCATGCCGCTGATAGGGTATCTCCGCTCGAAGGTTAGGGTTTGGGGGGTCTCTGCCCCTGACTGTTACTGGCAGGGTCAATTTGGTAAAGATGGTATACTTGCCCAAACTCCTTTATGTTCTCCAGCAATCCCCTATATATATTAACCTGAAGACATTTCGACAGATTGACAGTTTGCTTTCTTCTTTAATATGGGCCAGCAGGAGAGCAAGGCTGAGACTAGACGTTCTGTCCAGGCCGAAAGTGTTGGGAGGCTTAGCTCTCCCTATATTTCGATTTTACTACTATGCCGCGCAGTTGGCACATATATGGGAGTGGGTGAACGCCACGGATGCTCTCACTGTGCACTCCCAATTGCTTCTCCAGATATACCCTGCCGGCTCTCCATTACAGATGCTTCTTTGTGGGAACCCTAACTTGTCCAAGATCCCTATAATAAGACAGGCCGTCCTCATATGGAAAAAGGTACATGTTATCCTATTAGGCCAGGGTATTGACCCAGATACTCCTCTGGACAATGCCCTCGGCTTCCCAGAATTGGCTTCGCTGCGGACTGGGGCGGTGTGGGGGAGGTGGGGTGTGACGTCCCTGGGCCACTTATATAATGATGGTATACTGAGGTCCTTCCTGCAGCTTCAACAGGAGTACAGTGTACCCTCTTCTCATTTCTACCGCTACCTGCAGCTGAGACACGCGCTTAACGCACAATTTCCCGAAACTCCTCCAATGATTGCCGACTCCCCGGTCAAGTCTCTCCTGGGGTCCCTGGGAAGCGGACATCTGGTGTCCAATATTTATGCAAACATGCTTCGCTCTCACTACTCAGACCCGTTGTCCATTCTCAGGAACAAGTGGGAATCTGACTTGGGTGCCATCTCTGATGAGATCTGGGAGGGTGCTCTATGTTCTCCACGATTATCCACTACCACCACTAGATATCAGCAAATTCAACTGTTTATAATACACAGAGTATATATGACGCCGGTGCGCTTGCAACATGTAGGGGGTACCCACTCCTCTGAATGTCCTAAGTGCGGTAGTCTGGATGCAGACTTTTGGCACATTCTCTGGCAGTGTCCCAGGATAGCCGTATTCTGGACGGGTGTTACTGACGCCATGGTGTCAACGGGTATTCCCTCGTCTGTGTGCTCCCCGACGACATGTGTGTTATCTGCTGTGGAGGAGGATGCCCTGGACCCCCCTGCCAAACGATATGTAATTAATCTGTGTGGCCTGGCCAAGGTGTGTATCGCCAGGCTTTGGCTAGCCAGAGATGCACCCACACTGCGATCATGGGTCTCCCTTGTAAATGATACGGCCTCTCACGAGAAATATGTATACCTAGCTAGAAAAGCGGGGGGAAAAATATCAGGACCTGTGGGGTCGATGGCTTGAGTCCCCGCTTTCTGGAACCCGAGGTGTTTAGATATGCTGCAAGGGATTAGAGTGGGTGTGTGACTTTTGATCTGCACTGGGTACACTGCCTCTTTTCTCTATGTTATCCCCTGCGCCCGCGGTCAGCCATTCCCGTTCCCCTGCCATTGCTTTAGCTCTGAAATCAGCTCAAATTTATGATGTGCTGCCATAGATATCCGTATACAGCTTTCATTGATTTATATGCGCCTTGTTAGCATGCAATATTGATTCTAAATTACATCCTATGTTTCCGAATTTAGGCCTGCACCGGTGTTCTATGATAACTATGATAATTGGTCCCTAGTGGACAGGGGAATCTGCGTATTCCCTGGGCTGGGGATCTACTATGGGTTGTGCTGTTGTTGGTTTTTTTTTGTTTTGTAATGTGTTTAATGTTAAACAGAAAACTAATAAAAAAAGTATTGAATTAAAAAAAAAAAAAAAAAACAGGAGGAGAAGCTGAGGATTGAAAGTAAACAGGCTCTTACACCAAAGCCTCAGCAACCTAAACCCCAAAACCCAGATAGTAAGAAAAGACCTAGGATATGTTACACTTGTAGGAAGGAAGGGCATTTTGCCAAAGATTGTATATATAGTAGAACACATAGTCAATATAGACCGCTAGACATAGAAAACAAGCCACGTTATTAAACACAGACGGGATCAAGGGACATATAGTAAGGAATCACAAGCCATATAGAAAACACAGATTCGGTTAATGGGAAGAACAGAATAAATGCAACTATACCCTTTTGACAGAACTTACTGGGGTTAGGAAGAGGTCTCTAAACTTTTGCTTCTTTCTCTAGCAGAAGTGACCTCTAATTAACTTAACAGAAGGTTTGTTAGAGATGGTATACATATAGAGTGCTCCCGCCCAGGAAGCACAAAGTATGTTGGATACCCACGAAGACTAATGTTGCATTTCACTGTTCTAGATGCATGTCCATCACAGGTAGAGGAAATTATCTCAAAGATACCGGGTTCCCTATGAATTTAGAATGGACAGGACACTGGATTGATGGCTGGGATAGTCCCAGTAGAGATATAACACACATTGAATTTTTTTTTAAGGGAACAGACCAAGTAGAGAATCATTCCCCGTAGTGCCCAATCCAGATGTCAAATTTTGTAAAATATTCTTTGCCTCTATAAATTTACCCGTTACTAATTTCTATGTGATCTTTCTTCAAAGTTTCCTCTTCATCTCTTACGTTCACAGACAGGATTACAGTTCAAACGCCACATGCCTACTCGGTCCCTCAGAGTTCTGCCCAAATCCAGTATATCTCACCAGCATAGGGACACCAGTATTAATGCAGTGTGCCTGGTCATGCACAAAGGGTGGAGAATGAGAATACTGGTGAAGGGAGACTGTGCATAGACACCGATAATAGGATTTTGGTACTTACCAGGTAAATCCTTTTCTTTGAATCCATAGGGGGCACTGGAGTACTCTTAGGCTATTGAGCCTATATTAACACTGGAGGCATGTATTGTAAACTGCCTGTGATTTTCACTGTATAATAGGCTATTGAGCCTATATTAACACTGGAGGCATGTATTGTAAACTGCCTGTGATCTACAGCATGTATTGTGGTCTGCCTGTGATTATCACTGTATAATAGGCTATTGAGCCTATAAACTGTGCATAGACACCGATATGCATGATGGTGTGACAGCCTGATGGTGAACGCAAATCTGACAAATTTTCTTTTTATTATTTCCCCTCTCTTTTCACTTTCCACAGACGGTTTACTTCACACAACTGATAACACACAACAGTTAAACAAAATGAAAAGATTTGTGTTCTTTACAGGAAAAGGCAGTCTGGAGGTCAAAGGGATATGGCCAGGAGTCCTCAGGACTGTGGACAGGTGGACAAGGTAAGCCAGTAGCCCCCAGAGCATATCTTCCAAGCCTAGCTGAGGCGGCACACGGTCTGACTCATCTGGATAAAGAGGGTATGTGTAAGCTGGTGAGAGCCTACTGGTGTGCGCCAGGATTCTCTTCTCATGCAGGTAAGAGAGCAATGACATGTTTTACTTGCTTGAGGAAGAATATTGGAAAGTCAATACCAACAGAGCCATCCCATATCCCTCCGACAGACGGACCTTTTCAGGTAATACAAATCGATTTCATACAGTTACCACCCTGTAGGAATTTAAAATATGTGTTAGTTTGTATTGATGTATTTTTCAACTGGGTAGAAGCGTTCCCTGCTGCCACAAATACTGCTACGTTCACTGCAAAGAAAATTGTGCAGGAATTTGTGTGTAGATATGGTATCCCTAGAATAATTGAAAGTGATAGGGGTACCCATTTTACAGGTGAAGTCTTTCAGGTCATGTGCAAGCTGATGGGAATTAATAGCAAGCTGCATACTCCGTACCATCCACAGGCGAGTGCAAAGGTAGAGAGAGTGAACAGCACTATTAAGAACAAGCTGAGCAAATTAATGGCTGAAACTGGATTGTCGTGGCCAGAAGCTTTGCCACTAGTGTTGTTCAGCATCAGAACCACTCCCAGGTCTCCCCTTAACCTATCACCCTTTGAAATCCTTTTTGGTCGACAACCTCATGTAATGATAGACCCCCAGGATGATTTGAAATGTAATAATGAAGTGACTGTGAAATATTTGGTTGGGATGAGCCAGCAACTCAGAAATCAACAAAGAAATTTAAAGCTGGTGATTCCTGACCTACCGAACAGTAATTGTCATGACATTGAGCCTGGGGATTATGTGATGATTCGAAATTTCTTACGCTCAGGTTGCCTCATAGACAGGTGGGAAGGACCGTATCAGGTCTTAACCAGCACAACAGCATTGAAGGTCGCCGAAAGAGAGACTTGGATCCACTCGTCCCACTGCAAGAAGGTCGCTGACCCGGAGAGAACTCGTGACAAAGAGCAGAGTGTAGAGAATCTCGTATCACTGGAGTGTCTGTTCCGGGAAAGTTGAGAGGCAGGACTGTTGAGAGGCATCTGAGCACAGAGAGTAACAAGAGCTAGAACGGTTGTCGTACCACTTTCTTTTTTTCACCTCCCCCTGCATTTTTCCTTTCTTTTCTCCTTATTTTCCTCCTTTCCCCTAACGAACTGGATCGATCACAAGAGACTGCGTTTCAGGTTCTGTTAGTAATTCTGGTTTTGATAAGGACAGTTTGTTTTAGTGAGGGTCCCAGAGAGGTCGAGCAGGGATCTGGAATGGGTTCTGATGGCAAGTATGAATTTGTAGGATCTCAGGATCAGCGCATAACTTTAGTAAAGGCTGGCATCAGTAAGCGCTCTGGTAGTCAGGGAGCTCGGAGGCACTGTGAGGGGTTATTGTCTGATGAATATTGTATTTGTACGAATTGTGAGAATATAGTGGAGGATGGGTGCATCCAGAGATGTCAGTCCAACCTTAATATCGACATGGACCGTCATCCGTTGAGTGATTACCACTCACTAGTGGGTAAGGTCTTAAACCAGACAGAATGCTGGGTGTGCTCACAGGTACCTCAAGGTCAGAGCAAGTCAGGATTAGTACCGTACCCTTTAGCCATAGAAAAGGTACTTGAATTACAGGGTGGGAGACCGGTGGACAAGAAATGCAATATCTCTAGGCCCCCTAGTTTGAAGCTCCACCAGTATCATGTAGACAGGTCCTTATTGTGTTTTAATATTTCCAATTTACCGAAAACCGGGAAATTGGGAAGTGACGTGGAATAACCAGACAATGACCTTTTCACACAGAGCTGATAGGATACCCATAGACTCAGAACTTGTACGCCAAATAGCCAACAGTGGGAGGTATTTTCGGTATAGGTATACTCGTGGAAGCAAGACCATGTGGGTTGGAAAAGTATCACCAGGGTATTGTGCTCATATCATCCAGCCCGATACTTGTACTGAGCAGATGGGAGAACTAGGGATTGGTTTCTTCACTTGGAAAGTTTGTAATATGGTGATGTTATATTTTGTCCCCTATGTTCTCCCAGATGATGCCTATTTCATATGTGGGAGGAAGGCGTACAAGTGGCTTGCCCCGAGCTCAGAGGGATTGTGTTATATTGGGAGAGTACTGCCAGAGGTCATGACCATAACCCATGATAAGATGAGAGACGTTCACCGCAGTGCTCAGGCTCCTTATACTCATACTCACTATGAACACATCATCAAGAGACACCTCTGATTTGATCCACAAATCCACGCAGCCTCTGATTTGATCCACGAATCCACCGGGATTCAATTCCTTCTCGCAGTAGACATCACCCATACTGCCAGAGGAATTATAAATTATAGGTATATCCATGCGCTAGCAAACTTGATAGATAATATCACTGAGATGTATGACGACACCTTCAGGTATATGGGAAGGGAGTTACAAGCAGGAACTGATTCAGCACAGGATGGTCCTGAATTATATCACAGCCGTGA